>NW_027620458.1:15000-35000 GCF_964198595.1 Lampetra fluviatilis | reverse complement strand
AATCTCATCTTTGTTGTGTCTTTCGGCAAAGTCACAGAGATTTGTCCCGAAGGAAACGGCAAACAAAAATTGTGAGTGAGTGGGTGGGTGGGTGAGTGGGTGAGTGGGTGGGTGAGTGGGTGAGTGGGTGAGTGAGTGAGTGGTTGAGTGAGTGGTTGAGTGAGTGGTTGAGTGAGTGAGCGAGTGGGTGAGTGAGTGAATGGTTGAGTGAGCGAGTGGGTGAGTGAGTGAATGGGTGAGTGAGTGAGTGGTTGAGTGAGTGAATGGTTGAGTGAGTGGTTGAGTGAGTGGTTGAGTGAGTGAGCGAGTGGGTGAGTGAGTGAATGGTTGAGTGAGTGAGAAACCGGGCGAGTGAGTGAATGGTTGAGTGAGTGAGCGAGTGGGTGAGTGGGTTAGTGAGTGAATGGTTGAGTGAGTGAATGGTTGAGTGAGTGAGCGGGTGAGCGAATGGTTGAGTAAGTGAGTGAATGGTTGAGTAAGTGAGTGAATGGTTGAGTGAGTGAGCGGGTGAGTGAATGGTTGAGTGAGTGAGTGAGCGGGTGAGTGAGCGAGCGAGCGGGTGAGTGAGTGAATGGTTGAGTGAGTGAGTGGGTGAGTGAGCGAGCGGGTGAATGGTTGAGTGAGTGGTTGAGTGAATGGTTGAGTGAGCGAGCGAGCGGGGTGAGTGGCTGAATGATCGAGTGAGCCGTGTGTCCGTACACGTGCGTGGCTTCGTGAACGAATCTTTGTACGAAAGCCGAAACTCTGTGGGGTTTTTCTTTGAGCCTTCACGATTGGTCCCAGTAAAAGTGCCTCCAGGAATTGGACCCGCGTCGGGGAAATGATTTCTTATGGCCGACGGAGAGAGACAGGGATAAGCGCTATGAAAATAATAAAAATTCACCGTAGTAGTAGTAGGTTTTTTACCCTTTCAACTGGTACAAAAACTGACACCTTTATACGAGGCATCATGTTTGCAATAACCACAACACAAGCAGTCAAAATGCAAACAAAACACACAACTCTGATGATGTATGTGCACCGTCCTTGAAGTTGATTGGTCCACACCCGAGACAGCTTTCCTTAGAGCCTAGTCTCACTTGGTGTTGGTCCAGATGTTGTGTGTCTCTGTGTGTGTCTCTGTGTGTGTCTCTGTGTGTCTCTCTGTGTGTGTCTCTGTGTCTCTCTCTGTGTGTGTCTCTGTGTCTCTCTGTGTGTCTCTGTGTGTCTCTGTGTGTCTCTGTGTGTCTCTGTGTGTGTCTCTGTGTGTCTCTGTGTGTCTCTGTGTGTGTCTCTGTGTGTGTCTCTGTGTGTGTCTCTGTGTGTGTCTCTGTGTGTCACTGTGTGTGTCTCTCTGTGTGTCACTGTGTGTGTCTCTGTGTGTGTCTCTGTGTGTGTCTCTGTGTGTGTCTCTGTGTGTGTCTCTGTGTGTGTCTCTGTGTGTGTCTCTGTGTGTGTCTCTGTGTGTGTCTCTGTGTGTGTCTCTGTGTGTGTCTCTGTGTCTCTGTGTGTCTGTGTCCCTGTCTCTCTCTCGCTGTCTCTCTGTGTCTCTCTGTGTGTCTCTCTGTGTCTCTGTGTGTGTCTGTATGTCTCTGTGTGTGTGTGTGTCTCTGTGTGTGTCTCTGTGTGTGTCTCTGTCTTTTTTTTTTTTTTTTTTTTGGTCTGTCTCTCTGTCTCTCTGTCTCTCTGTCTCTCTCTCTGTCTCTCTCCCTGTCTCACTCCACACCCTGCACCTCCATGGCAGAGTGCATCTCCCCGGCGCTGCACCCCAGCAGCGAGGGCAGGTCGCACACCAAGCGGTACACGTAGCGCCTGCCCACCGTCTTGTGCACGATGTGCTTGTCTGTGTGTGTCTCTGTGTGTCTCTCTGTGTGTGTCTCTGTGTCTCTCTCTGTGTGTGTCTCTGTGTCTCTCTCTGTGTGTGTCTCTGTGTCTCTCTGTGTGTCTCTGTGTGTCTCTGTGTGTGTGTGTCTGTGTGTGTCTCTGTGTGTGTCTCTGTGTGTGTCTCTCTCTCTGTCTTTTTTTTTTTTTTTTTTTTTTTTTTTTCTCTGTGTCTGTCTCTCTGTGTCTCTCTCTCTGTCTCTCTGTCTCTCTGTCTCTCTCCCTGTCTCACTCCCGATCTCCGATCTCCGACCTCCATGGCTGAGTGCATCTCCCCGGCGCTGCACCCCAGCAGCGAGGGCAGGTCGCACACCAAGCGGTACACGTAGCGCCTGCCCACCGTCTTGTGCACTATGTGCTTGTCTCTGTGTCTGTCTGTGTGTCTCTCTGTCTCTCTATGTGTGTGTCTCTGTGTCTCTGTGTGTCTCTGTATGTCTCTGTGTGTGTGTGTGTCTCTGTGTGTGTCTCTCTGTCTTTTTTTTTTTTTTTTTTTTTTTTTTTTTTTTGGTCTGTCTCTCTGTCTCTCTGTCTCTCTCTCTGTCTCTCTGTCTCTCTCCCTGTCTCACTCCCGATCTTCGACCTGCACCTCCATGGCAGAGTGCATCTCCCCGGCGCTGCACCCCAGCAGCGAGGGCAGGTCGCACACGAAGCGGTACACGTAGCGCCTGCCCACCGTCTTGTGCACGATGTGCTTGTCGTAGTAGTAGCGCAGGCCGCGACTCAGCTTCTCGTAGTTCATCTTCGGCTTGTTCTTGCGGCGACCCCAACGGCGGGCGACCTGCGAGAGGGTGTGAGGAGGGTCAGGGGGTAGTCAGGGTGTAGTCAGGGTGTAGTGGAGGGTCAGGGTGTAGTCAGGGTGTAGTCAGGGTGTAGTGGAGGGTCAGGGGGTAGTGGAGGGTGTAGTGCAGAGTCAGGGTGTAGTGGAGACCCAGGCTGTAGTCATGGTGTAGTAGAGAGTCAGGGTGTAGTAGAGACTCAGGGTGTAGCAGAGTCAGGGTGTAGTGGAGGGTCAGGGTGTAGCAGAGACTCAGGCTGTAGTCAGGCTGTAGTCATGGTGTAGTCAGGCTGTAGTCAGGCTGTAGTCAGGCTGTAGTCTGGTTGTAGTCAGACTGTAGTCAGGCTGTAGTGAGGCTGTAGTCAGGCTGTAGTCTGGTTGTAGTCAGGCTGTAGTCAGGCTGTAGTGAGGCTGTAGTCAGGCTGTAGTGCCATCACCTCGTCAGGGTCGGTGAGCTTGAACTCCCAGCCGTCGCCGGTCCAGGCGATGAACTGTCGGCAGGACGGGTCCGTCAACAGCTCCAGCAGGAACTGCCACAGCTGGATGGGTCCATTACCTGGGGGTCACAGGGGTCACGGGGGGGGTCAGTGGGGTCACGGGGGTCACGGGGGGGGGGGAGGGGGTCATGGGGGTCACGGGGGGGGAGGGGGGGGGGGAGGGGGGTCAGTGGGGGTGAGGGGGGGTGAGGGTCACCAGCACCAATATACATACACTACACTATACACTACTACACTACACTATACACTACTACACTATACACTACTACACTACACTATACACTACTACACTATACACTACTACACTACACTATACACTACTACACTACACTATACACTACTACACTATACACTACACTATACACTACTACACTACACTATACACTACACTATACACTACTACACTACACTATACACTACTACACTATACACTACACTATACACTACTACACTACACTATACACTACTACACTATACACTACTACACTACACTATACACTACTACACTATACACTATACACTACACTATACACTACTACACTACACTATACACTACTACACTACACTATACACTACTACACTATACACTACACTATACACTACTACACTACACTATACACTACTACACTATACACTACTACACTACACTATACACTACTACACTATACACTATACACTACTACACTACACTATACACTACTACACTATACACTACACTATACACTACACTATACACTACTACACTACACTATACACTACTACACTATACACTACACTATACACTATACACTACTACACTACACTATACACTACTACACTATACACTACTACACTACACTATACACTATACACTACACTATACACTACTACACTACACTATACACTACTACACTATACACTACACTATACACTATACACTACTACACTACACTATACACTACACTATACACTACTACACTATACACTATACACTACACTATACACTACTACACTATACACTACTACACTACACTATACACTACACTATACACTACTACACTACACTATACACTACACTATACTTTACACTACACTATACACTACACTATACACTACACTACACTTTACACTACACTACACTATACACTACACTATACACTACACTACACTTTACACTACACTACACTTTACACTACACTATACACTACACTATACACTACACTATACACTACACTACACACTACACTACACACTACACACTACACTATACACTACACTATACACTACACTATACACTACACTACACACTACACTATACACTACACACTACACTATACACTACACTACACACTACACTATACACTACACTATACACTACACTACACACTACACTACACACTACACTATACACTACACTACACACTACACACTAAACTCTACTGACCTGTGTACGCCGCTAGCGATGCCGTCGTGAACGTTGCCTCCGACCGCCCCCCCTCCACTCCCCCGGGGAGTTTTCGCCGGTCGGTTGTGGCGGTTGTGGCGGTGGTGGCGGTGGTGGCGGTGGTGGCGGTGGTGGCGGTGGTGGTGGCTGTGGGTGGGGGGGGGAGGGAGAGGGAGGGTTACACATGAGAGGGTGGTGAGGGTATCGTTGTGCCGGTGAAAGTGTTTCCCCTAGTGCTAGAGATGTTCACTACACAACTGTAGTGACATAGAATGGTCACTACTGTGTCGGCCTGTACGAGGGCTGGGGGCCCCAAGGGGGTGCCTGGGGGGTCGCGTGGTGGAGGGATCCGGACCCTCCCAGAGGTGGGGGAAGTGAGGCGTGTCCTGGGAAGGGAGGCGTGTCCTGAAGAGAGCCAGCCACGCCGGGGCGGAGCCAGCCACGCCGGGGCGGAGCCAGCCATGCCAAACCAGATATAAGCGTGGTGTGAACGCAGAGCGAGGCTGTTGTACTGTACTCCAAAGTGAAGACATCACCAGTCGTCAAGTCCCGAGTCGTCGTCCTGGGCCAGGCAGGCCGTTGCCTGCCTGGTCCAGTCTGTGTCGTGTTCCAGAGTGTTAGTGAGTTGAGGAAGGTGGTCACCACCTCATGTACAGTGTTATATTACTTACCGTTTAATAAATAGTGTTGCCTCCAAGCTGCGTGTGTGTGCACCTAATTCGGTCTTACTACACAACCACTACTACACCACTACTACTACTACACCACTACTACTACACCACCACCACTACCACTACTACACCACCACCACCACTACTACACCACCACCACTACACCACCACTACACCACTACTACTACTACACCACCACTACACCACCACTACTACACCACCACTACACCACTACTACTACACCACCACTACTACCACTACTACACCACCACTACAACTACACCACCACTACAACTACACCACCACCACTACTACACCACTACTACACCACCACTACACCACTACTACACCACCACTACACCACTACTACTACTACACCACCACCACTACCACTACTACACCACCACTACTACACCACCACTACACCACTACTACACCACCACTACTACTACACCACCACTACTACCACTACTACACCACCACCACTACTACACTACCACCACTACACCACCACCACTACTACACCACCACTACTACACCACTACTACCACCACTACACCACCACTACACCACTACTACACCACTACTACTACTAAACCACTACTACTACACCACCACCACTACCACTACTACACCACCACTACTACACCACCACTACTACTACACCACCACCACTACACCACCACTACCACTACGACACCACCACCACTACTACACCACCACCACTACACCACCACCACTACACCACCACCACTACACCACCACTACCACTACACCACCACTACACCACCACCACCACACCACCACCACACTACACCTTTTTTACAAGGAGTAATGTTTGCATAGACCACAATACCTGCAAACATGACTCCTTGTAAAAAAAGGTGTCAGTTTTGTTGCCAGATAGAAGGGTAAAAAAACAATCATCATATTTTTTTCTTTTGGCAAATGAGGTTCCAATGATGTAAATGCTTAACCCCGAGCTCTCATCCTCTGATGGTGCATTGTCTTTGAGTTGTGCGCCTTTTGGCGTCATCTGGTCCAACACCATGTGAGACTAGGCTCTAAGGAAAGCTGTCTCGGGTGTGGACCAATCAACTTCAAGGACCATGTGAGACTGGGCTCTAAGGAAAGCTGTCTCGGGTGTGGACCAATCAACTTCAAGGACCATGTGAGACTAGGCTCTAAGGAAAGCTGTCTCGGGTGTGGACCAATCAACTTCAAGGACCATGTGAGACTAGGCTCTAAGGAAAGCTGTCTCGGGTGTGGACCAATCAACTTCAAGGACCATGTGAGACTAGGCTCTAAGGAAAGCTGTCTCGGGTGTGGACCAATCAACTTCAAGGACCATGTGAGACTAGGCTCTAAGGAAAGCTGTCTCGGGTGTGGACCAATCAACTTCAAGGACCATGTGAGACTAGGCTCTAAGGAAAGCTGTCTCGGGTGTGGACCAATCAACTTCAAGGACCATGTGAGACTAGGCTCTAAGGAAAGCTGTCTCGGGTGTGGACCAATCAACTTCAAGGACCATGTGAGACTAGGCTCTAAGGAAAGCTGTCTCGGGTGTGGACCAATCAACTTCAAGGACCATGTGAGACTAGGCTCTAAGGAAAGCTGTCTCGGGTGTGGACCAATCAACTTCAAGGACCATGTGAGACTAGGCTCTAAGGAAAGCTGTCTCGGGTGTGGACCAATCAACTTCAAGGACCATGTGAGACTAGGCTCTAAGGAAAGCTGTCTCGGGTGTGGACCAATCAACTTCAAGGACCATGTGAGACTAGGCTCTAAGGAAAGCTGTCTCGGGTGTGGACCAATCAACTTCAAGGACCATGTGAGACTAGGCTCTAAGGAAAGCTGTCTCGGGTGTGGACCAATCAACTTCAAGGACCATGTGAGACTAGGCTCTAAGGAAAGCTGTCTCGGGTGTGGACCAATCAACTTCAAGGACCATGTGAGACTAGGCTCTAAGGAAAGCTGTCTCGGGTGTGGACCAATCAACTTCAAGGACCATGTGAGACTAGGCTCTAAGGAAAGCTGTCTCGGGTGTGGACCAATCAACTTCAAGGACCATGTGAGACTAGGCTCTAAGGAAAGCTGTCTCGGGTGTGGACCAATCAACTTCAAGGACCATGTGAGACTAGGCTCTAAGGAAAGCTGTCTCGGGTGTGGACCAATCAACTTCAAGGACCATGTGAGACTAGGCTCTAAGGAAAGCTGTCTCGGGTGTGGACCAATCAACTTCAAGGACAGTGCACATACATTATCAGAGTTGTGTTTTTGTTTGCATTATGACTGCAGGTATTGTGGTCTATGCAAACATGACTCCTTGTAAAAAAAGGTCTCAAGTTTTGTTGCCAGATAGAAGGGTAAACAACCAATTATCATATTTTTGGTTGTTTCTGCCAAATGGGAGGTTTTGTCCAGTAGACGTCAAAAGATGCATCTGTTCTCCCCGGGGCTTCCGGCAGAAGCTCCGTTTGATATTTCTTGACGTGGTTTGGTGGTAATCCATCTGAAGGTGGAGACGGTTACCAAGAACCTCGGGCCCGTCCAGAGGCCCCCCGTTTGCCCGCTGCGGTGGCCACAAACGCCACGAGGGGATTAAAATCGGCCCTCCCCCCCCCCCCCCCCCCACGGCGTTACCGTCCGTGAACAACGAGGGGGTAAGGGGTTGATTCGCTGTACACTCACCAGAGGTCACAACCGGGTACCCGATACCCGTACCCTACCCGATACCCGGCTACCCGTACCCGGCCAGGTACGAGTACCCGTTTGCGACCCTGGTGCGGCTGGGTACGGGTAAGGAATCAAAACCCGTTTGCGACCTCTGACACACACACACACAGACACGCGCGTGTGTACAGACACGCACACGCGTGTGCGCGTGTGTGTGTGTGTGCGCGCCACTCACCTTCACTCAGTCTCCCCATGCTCATCTTGTCCGCGCTGACAACCTCCTCCTTGATCAGCCGGGGCCCACGGCCGGCTGGGCCTCTCGTGTCGGAGACTCCCCGGGTCATCTCCCCCCACCACTCCTCCACCTCCTCCTCCACCTCCTCCACCTCCTCCAACTCCACGTCCTCGGGGAACGCCACGGCCTCGGCCTTGCCCAGGCTTCTGGCTTCGGCCTTGTCCAGGCTCTCGGCCTTGCCCAGGCTTCTGGCTTCGGCCTTGTCCAGGCTTCTATCCGTGTCCCATCCCAGACCGCCCGTCTCGGCCTTGTCCAGGCTTTCGGCCTTGCCCAGGCTCCGATGCGTGTCCCATCCCAGGCTTCTGGCTTCGGCCTTGTCCAGGCTCTCGGCCTTCCCCAGGCTTCTGGCCTTGCCCAGGCTTCTGGCCACGTCCCATCCCAGGCTGCCGATCTCGGCCTTGCCCAGGCTCTCGGCCTTCCCCAGGCTTCTGGTCTCGGCCTTGTCCAGGCTCTCGGCCTTGCCTAGGCTTCGATCCGTCTCCCATCCCAGGCTCCCGGCCTTGCCCAGGCTTCTGGCCACGTGCCATCCCAGGCTCCCGTTCTCGGCCTTGCCCAGGCTCTCGGCCTTGCCCAGGCTTCTGGTCTCGGCCTTGCCTAGGCTCCCGGCCTTCCCCAGGCTTCGATGCGTGTCCCATCCCAGGCTTCTGGTCTCGGCCTTGCCCAGGCTCTCGGCCTTCCCCAGGCTTCGATGCGTGTCCCATCCCAGGCTCCCGTTCTCGGCCTTGCCCAGGCTCTCGGCCTTCCCCAGGCTTCGATGCGTGTCCCATCCCAGGCTCACGTTCTCGGCCTTGCCCAGGCTCTCGGCCTTCCCCAGGCTCTCGGCCTTGCCCAGGCTTCTGGCCACGTGCCATCCCAGGCTCCCGTTCTCGGCCTTGCCCAGGCTCTCGGCCTTGCCCAGGCTTCTGGCCACGTCCCATCCCAGGCCGCAGGTCTCGGCCTTGCTCAGGCTCCCGGCGTCGGTGGCGCCCCATTCCAGGTCAAGGGCCACGTCCCATCCTAGGCCGCAGGCCTCGGCGCTCCCGGGGCTGCCGTCCTTGGCCTTGGGGAAGGGCTTCTCCTGGTACAAGTCCGCAGATTCGAGGTCCGCAGAGGTGGGAACCTCCTGGCAGCGATCTGTGAGGCGGGGCGGGTGGCGGTGGTGAGGGAGGGAGGGATGGAGGGGAGAAAGAAAGGCGGTGGGATAAGTGAGAGTGGTATAAGGGGTAGTGGTAGTGATGGTGGTAGGGGTAGTGATGGTGGTAGGGGTAGTGGTAGTGGTAGTGTGATAGTGGTAGTGATAGTGATGGTGGTAGTGATAGTGATGGTGGTAGTGATAGTGATGGTGGTAGTGGTAGTGTGATAGTGGTAGTGATAGTGATGGTGGTAGTGGCAGGGGTAGTGGTAGTAGCAGTGATAGTAATAGTGGTAGTGTAGTGAAAAGCTGTCTCGGGTGTGGACCAATCAACTTCAAGGACAGTGCATACATTATCAGAGTTGTGTGTTTTTTGTTTGCATTACGACTGCAGGTATTGTGGTCTATGCAAACATGACTCCTCGTCAAAAGGTGTCAGTTTTGTTGCCAGATAAAAGGGTAAAAACCCAATTATCATATTTTTTACTGGCAAATGAGGTTCAAATGGTGTAAATGCTTTACCCCGAGCTCTCATACTCTGATGGTGCATTGTCTTTGAGTTGTGCGCCTTTTGGCGTCATCTGGTCCAACACCATGTGAGACTAGGCTCTAAGAAAAGCTGTCTCGGGTGTGGACCAATCAACTTCAAGGACCATGTGAGACTAGGCTCTAAGGAAAGCTGTCTCGGGTGTGGACCAATCAACTTCAAGGACCATGTGAGACTAGGCTCTAAGGAAAGCTGTCTCGGGTGTGGACCAATCAACTTCAAGGACCATGTGAGACTAGGCTCTAAGGAAAGCTGTCTCGGGTGTGGACCAATCAACTTCAAGGACCATGTGAGACTAGGCTCTAAGGAAAGCTGTCTCGGATGTGGACCAATCAACTTCAAGGACCATGTGAGACTAGGCTCTATGGAAAGCTGTCTTGGGTGTGGACCAATCAACTTCAAGGACCATGTGAGACTAGGCTCTAAGGAAAGCTGTCTCGGGTGTGGACCAATCAACTTCAAGGACCATGTGAGACTAGGCTCTAAGGAAAGCTGTCTCGGGTGTGGACCAATCAACTTCAAGGACCATGTGAGACTAGGCTCTAAGGAAAGCTGTCTCGGGTGTGGACCAATCAACTTCAAGGACCATGTGAGACTAGGCTCTAAGGAAAGCTGTCTCGGGTGTGGACCAATCAACTTCAAGGACCATGTGAGACTAGGCTCTAAGGAAAGCTGTCTCGGGTGTGGACCAATCAACTTCAAGGACCATGTGAGACTAGGCTCTAAGGAAAGCTGTCTCGGGTGTGGACCAATCAACTTCAAGGACCATGTGAGACTAGGCTCTAAGGAAAGCTGTCTCGGGTGTGGACCAATCAACTTCAAGGACCATGTGAGACTAGGCTCTAAGGAAAGCTGTCTCGGGTGTGGACCAATCAACTTCAAGGACCATGTGAGACTAGGCTCTAAGGAAAGCTGTCTCGGGTGTGGACCAATCAACTTCAAGGACCATGTGAGACTAGGCTCTAAGGAAAGCTGTCTCGGGTGTGGACCAATCAACTTCAAGGACAGTTCATATCATTATCAGAGTTGTGTTTTTTGTGTGCATTATGGCTGCAGGTATTGTGGTCTATGCAAACATGACTCCTTGTCAAAAAGGTGTCAGTTTTGTTGCCAGATAGAAGGGTAAAAAACCAATTATCATATTTTGCTACTGGCAAAGGAGGTTCCAATGGTGTAAATGATAGTGATGTTGTTAGTGTGGTGATGGTGTTAGTGTGGTGTTGGTGCTACGTTGTGCAAGGCCTTAACCTCCGTACCTGATTGGTATTCTGAGTCGGAGAATGAGGAATACGCACTGTCGCTGAGGTACGCCTTGAAATTATTGCTCTCTGCAACACACACAGACACACACGCGGACACACACAGACAAAGATAAAGATCCCCCGTGTAGCCTTGACAGACTGTAGGGGCAAGTGCTGTTAGCGAGCACACAGACACACACACACACAGATACACACAGACACACAGTGACACACACACACAGACACACACACACAGTGACACACACACACAGTGACACACACACAGACACACGCACAGTGACACACACACACAGACACACAGACACACAGACACACACATACACACACACACAGACACACACAGACACACACACACAGACACACACAGACACACACAGACACACACACACACAGAGACACACACAGACACACAGACACACACAGATACAGACACACACAGACACACACACAGACACACACTTAGACAACACAACCGGGACAATTCATTTGAGGCTGAGTCGACCTAGAGGAGGCGAAGGTATCGTTTCAGATAATTATACCGCTGCCTGCTGCTGTATATTTGGAGTCTGCGTGAGTTAGTGGGTGAGTGGGTGAGTGGGTGGGTGAGTGAGTGAGTGAGTGGGTGAGTGAGTGGGTGGGTGAGTGAGTGGGTGAGTGAGTGAGTGGGTGAGTGAGTGGGTGAGTGGGTGATTGAGTGAGTGGGTGAGTGAGTGAGTGGGTGAGTGAGTGAGTGGGTGGGTGAGTGAGTGGGTGAGTGAGTGAGTGGGTGAGTGAGTGGGTGAGTGGGTGAGTGGGTGATTGAGTGAGTGGGTGAGTGAGTGGGTGAGTGGGTGGGTGGGTGAGTGGGTGGGTGGGTGAGTGGGTGAGTGGGTGGGTGAGTGAGTGAGTGGGTGAGTGAGTGGGTGAGTGGGTGGGTGGGTGGATGGGTGAGTGGGTGATTGAGTGGATGAGTGGGTGGGTGGGTGGATGGGTGAGTGAGAAGAGTGAGTGGGTGAGTGAGTGGATGAGTGGGTGGATGGGTGAGTGGGTGATTGAGTGAGTGAGTGGGTGAGTGGGTGAGTGGGTGAGTGAGTGAGTGGGTGAGTTAGTGAGTGGGTGAGTGAGTGAGTGAGTGGGTGGGTGGGTGAGTGAGTGGGTGAGTGAGTGAGTGGGTGAGTGAGTGGGTGATTGAGTGAGTGGGTGAGTGAGTGAGTGGGTGAGTGAGTGAGTGGGTGAGTGAGTGAGTGAGTGAGTGGGTGAGTGAGTGAGTGAGTGGGTGAGTGAGTGAATGAGTGAGTGGGTGGGTGAGTGGGTGAGTGGGTGAGTGAGTGAGTGGGTGAGTGAGTGAGTGAGTGGGTGGGTGAGTGGGTGAGTGGGTGAGTGAGTGAGTGAGTGGGTGAGTGAGTGAGTAAGTGGGTGAGTGAGTGAGTGAGTGATTGAGTGGATGATTGAGTGAGTGAGTGGGTGAGTGATTGTATGAGTGGGTGAGTGAGTGTGTGAGCGAGTGAGTGTGTGAGCGAGTGAGTGTATGAGTGAGTGAGTGTATGAGTGAGTGAGTGTATGAGTGAGTGAGTGGGTGAGTGAGTGTGTGAGCGAGTGTATGAGTGAGTGGGTGAGTGAGTGAGTGTATGAGTGAGTGGGTGAGTGAGCGAGTGTGTGAGTGAGTGAGTGTGTGAGTGAGTGAGTGTATGAGTGAGTGGATGATTGAGTGGGTGAGTGAGTGAGTGGGTGAGTGATTGTATGAGTGAGTGAGTGTATGAGTGAGTGAGTGAGTGTGTGAGCGTGTGAGTGTGTGAGTGAGTGAGTGTATGAGTGAGTGAGTGAGTGTGTGAGTGAGTGAGTGAGTGTGTGAGTGAGTGAGTGTATGAGTGACTGAGTGAGTGTATGAGTGAGTGAGTGTATGAATGAGTGAGTGTGTGAGCGAGTGAGTGTATGAGTGTGTGAGCGTGTGAGTGTGTGAGTGAGTGAGTGTATGAGTGAGTGAGTGAGTGTGTGAGTGAGTGAGTGTATGAGTGAGTGAGTGTGTGAGCGAGTGAGTGTATGAGTGAGTGTATGAGTGAGTGAGTGAGTGTATGAGTGAGTGAGTGTATGAGTGAGTGAGTGTATGAGTGAGTGAGTGGGTAATTGAGTGGGTGAGTGAGCGAGTGTGTTCGTGAGTGAGTGAGTGGGTGAGTGAGTGAGTGAGTGATTTAGCGAGCGAGCGAGCGAATGAATGAGCGAGCGAGTGAGCGAGCGTGGGATCGAGCGCTCTACCCCTGCGCAGGAACTGGAGGTGTTCCCACAGGATGTCTCCGGAGAAGTCGGGCGCCACATCGAGGAAGAGCTCCTTGCTGAGGTGGCAGAGCGAGCTCCCGGAGAGACGCAGCGAGTGCGAAGTGGAGAGGGGTGGCAGTGAGAACTCGTGAGAAGCCCAGGTGAGCCACTCGCTCACCTGGGTAGCGGTCCAAGCCTCGGGGTCTGAGCGGTGAGAGGGGGGGGTGAGAGGGTGGGTGGGTGGGTGGGTGGGTGAGTGGGTGAGTGGGTGAGTGGGGAGGTGAGTGGGTGAGTGAGGGGGTGAGTGGGTGGGTGGGTGAGTGGGTGAGTGGGTGAGTGGTGGGGTGAGAGGGTGAGTGGGTGGGTGGGTGAGTGGGTGGGTGGGTGAGTGGGTGAGTGGGGGGGTGAGAGGGTGAGTGAGGGGGTGAGTGGGTGTATAAGTGAGCCAGTGTATGAGTGAGTGAGTGAGTGGTTGAGTGAGCGAGTGTATGAGTTAGTGAGTGAGCGAGCGGTTGAGTGAGTGAGTGAGCGGTTGAGTGAGTGAGTGAGTGAGTGGGTGGGTGGGTGAGTGGGTGGGTGTGTGGGTGGGTGAGAGGGGGTGAGAGTGGGGGGGGTGAGAGGGGGGGGGTGAGAGGGGGGGGGGGTGAGAGGGGGGGGGGTGAGAGTGTGAGAGTGTGAGTGAGTGAGTGTATAAGTGAGTCAGTGTATGAGTGAGTGAGCGAGTGTATGAGTTAGTGAGTGAGCGAGCGGTTGAGTGAGCGAGTGAGCGGTGGTGAGTGAGTGAGTGAGTGAGTGGGTGGGTGAGTGGGTGGGTGGGTGGGTGAGAGTGGGGGGGTGAGAAGGGGAGGGTGAGAGAGGGGGGAGTGGAGAGGGGTGGCAGTGAGAACTCGTGAGAAGCCCAGGTGAGCCACTCGCTCACCTGGGTAGCGGTCCAAGCCTCGGGGTCTGAGCGGTGAGAGGGGGTGAGAGGGTGAGTGAGGGGGTGAGTGGGTGGGTGGGTGGGTGAGTGGGGGGGTGAGAGGGTGAGTGAGGGGGTGAGTGGGTGGGTGGGTGGGTGAGTGGGTGAGTGGGGGGGTGAGTGGGTGAGTGGGTGAGTGAGGGGGTGAGAGGGTGAGTGAGGGGGTGAGTGGGTGGGTGGGTGGGTGAGTGGGGGGGTGAGAGGGTGAGTGAGTGGGTGGGTGGGTGGGTGGGTGGGTGAGTGGGTGAGTGGGGGGGTGAGTGGGTGAGTGAGGGGGTGAGTGGGTGGGTGGGTGGGTGGGTGAGTGGGGGGGTGAGAGGGTGAGTGAGGGGGTGAGTGAGTGGGTGGGTGGGTGGGTGAGTGGGTGAGTGGGGGGGTGAGAGGGTGAGTGGGTGGGTGGGTGGGTGAGTGGGTGGGTGGGTGGGTGAGTGGGTGAGTGGGGGGGTGAGAGGGTGAGTGAGGGGGTGAGTGAGTGGGTGAGTGGGTGGGTGGGTGGGTGAGTGGGGGGGTGAGAGGGTGAGTGAGGGGGTGAGTGGGTGGGTGGGTGGGTGAGTGGGTGGGTGAGTGGGGGGGTGAGTGGGTGAGTGGGTGAGTGGGTGAGTGGGTGGGTGGGTGGGTGAGTGGGGGGGTGAGTGGGTGAGTGGGGGGGTGAGAGGGTGAGTGAGAGGGTGAGTGAGGGGGTGAGTGGGTGGGTGGGTGGGTGAGTGGGGGGGTGAGAGGGTGAGTGAGGGGGTGAGTGGGTGGGTGGGTGAGTGGGTGAGTGGGGGGGTGAGTGGGTGAGTGGGTGAGTGAGGGGGTGAGAGGGTGAGTGAGGGGGTGAGTGGGTGGGTGGGTGGGTGAGTGGGGGGGTGAGAGGGTGAGTGAGTGGGTGGGTGGGTGGGTGAGTGGGTGAGTGGGGGGGTGAGTGGGTGAGTGAGGGGGTGAGTGGGTGGGTGGGTGGGTGGGTGAGTGGGGGGGTGAGAGGGTGAGTGAGGGGGTGAGTGAGTGGGTGGGTGGGTGGGTGAGTGGGTGAGTGGGGGGGTGAGAGGGTGAGTGGGTGGGTGGGTGGGTGAGTGGGTGGGTGGGTGGGTGAGTGGGTGAGTGGGGGGGTGAGAGGGTGAGTGAGGGGGTGAGTGAGTGGGTGGGTGGGTGAGTGGGTGAGTGGGGGGGTGAGAGGGTGAGTGGGTGGGTGGGTGGGTGAGTGGGTGGGTGGGTGGGTGAGTGGGTGAGTGGGGGGGTGAGAGGGTGAGTGAGGGGGTGAGTGGGTGGGTGGGTGGGTGAGTGGGTGAGTGGGTGAGTGGGGGGGTGAGAGGGTGAGTGGGTGGGTGGGTGAGAGGGTGAGTGGGTGGGTGGGTGGGTGGGTGAGTGGGGGGGTGAGAGGGTGAGTGAGTGGGGGGGTGAGAGGGTGAGTGGGTGGGTGAGAGGGTGAGTGGGTGGGTGGGTGGGTGAGTGGGTGAGTGGGGGGGTGAGAGGGTGAGTGAGGGGGTGAGTGGGTGGGTGGGTGGGTGGGTGGGTGAGTGGGTGAGTGGGGGGGTGAGAGGGTGAGTGAGGGGGTGAGTGGGTGGGTGGATGGGTGAGTGGGTGAGTGGGGGGTGAGAGGGTGAGTGAGGGGGTGAGTGGGTGGGTGGGTGGGTGAATGAGTGGGTGAGTGGGTGGGTGGGTGAATGAGTGGGTGAGTGGGTGGGTGGGTGAGTGAGTGGGTGGGTGGGTGGGTGGGTGAGAGAGTGAGTGAGTGGGTGGGTGGGGATGAATGAGTGGGTGAGTGGGTGGGTGGGTGAATGAGTGGGTGAGTGGGTGGGTGGGTGAGTGAGTGGGTGGGTGGGTGGGTGAATGAGTGGGTGAGTGAGTGGGTGAGTGGGTGGGTGGGTGGGTGAATGAGTGGGTGAGTGGGTGGGTGGGTGAGTGGGTGAATGAGTGGGTGAGTGAGTGGGTGAGTGGGTGGGTGGGTGGGTGAATGAGTGGGTGAGTGGGTGGGTGGGTGAGTGAGTGGGTGGGTGAGTGAGTAAGTGAGTGTATGAGTGAGCGAGTGTATGAGTGAGTGAGTGGGTGGGTGAGTGGGTGGGTGGGTGGGTGAGAGGGGGGGGGGTGAGTGAGTGAGAGAGTGAGTGGGTGGGTGGGTGGGTGAATGAGTGGGTGAGTGGGTGGGTGAATGAGTGGGTGAGTGGGTGGGTGGGTGGGTGAATGAGTGGGTGAGTGGGTGGGTGGGTGAATGAGTGGGTGGGTGGGTGAGTGGGTGAGTGGGTGAGTGGGTGGGTGGGTGAATGAGTGGGTGAGTGGGTGGGTGGGTGGGTGAGTGAGTGGGTGAGTGGGTGGGTGGGTGAATGAGTGGGTGAGTGGGTGGGTGGGTGGGTGAGTGGGTGAGTGGGTGAGTGGGTGGGTGGGTGAATGAGTGGGTGAGTGGGTGGGTGGATGGGTGAGTGGGTGAGTGAGTGGGTGAGTGGGTGGGTGGGTGGGTGAATGAGTGGGTGAGTGGGTGAGTGGGTGGGTGGGTGGGTGGTGAGAGTGTGAGAGTGTGAGTGTATAAGTGAGCGAGTGTATGAGTGAGTGAGTGAGCGGTTGAGTGAGTGGGTGGGTGAGTGGGTCGGTGAGTGGGTGGGTGGGTGGGTGAGTGAGTGGATGGGTGAGTGAGTGGATGGGTGGGTGAGTGGGTGGGTGAGTGGGTGGGTGATTGAGTGAGTGAGTGGGTGAGTGGGTGGGTGAGTGAGTGGGTGGATGGGTGAGTGAGTGAGTGAGCGGTTGAGTGAGTGGGTGGGTGAGTGGGTCGGTGAGTGGGTGGGTGGGTGGGTGAGTGAGTGGATGGGTGAGTGAGTGGATGGGTGGGTGAGTGGGTGGGTGAGTGGGTGGGTGATTGAGTGAGTGAGTGGGTGAGTGGGTGGGTGAGTGAGTGGGTGGGTGGGTGAGTGAGTGGATGGGTGAGTGAGTGGATGGGTGGGTGAGTGGGTGGGTGAGTGGGTGGGTGAGTGAGTGAGTGAGTGGGTGGGTGGGTGGGTGGGTGACTGACTGACTGACTGAGTGACTGACTGAGTGTATGAGTAACTGACTGACTGAGTGACTGAGTGACTAACTAACTGACTAACTGACTGACCGGCAAGAATCCCAAGTCTGTCCCTCTCGCGCCCAAAGTCGCTGAAGGTCGCGTCGAGGGCTCGCGACACGACGTCTTTGCTGACTGAGTGAGTGAGTGACTGAGTGAGTGAGTGTGTGAGTGAGTGACTGAGTGAGTGACTGACTGAGTGACTAAGTGACTAACCGACTGAGTGACTAACTAACTGACTAACTGACTGACCGGCAGGGATGCCAAGTCTGTCCCTCTCGCGCCCAAAGTCGCTGAAGGTCGCGTCGAGGGCTCGAGTGAGTGAGTGAGTGTGTGAGTGACTGAGTGAGTGAGTGACTGAGTGAGTGAGTGTGTGACTGACTGAGTGACTAAGTGACTGACCGACTGAGTGACTAACTAACTAACTGACTAACTGACTGACCGGCAGGAATCCCAAGTCTGTCTCTCTCGCGCCCAAAGTCGCTGAAGGTCGCGTCGAGGGCTCGCGACACGACGTCTTTGCTGACTGAGTGATGGAGTGACTGAGTGAGTGGGTGAGTGACTGAGTGAGTGACTGAGTGTGTGAGTGACTGACTGAGTGTATGAGTGAGTGACTGAGTGAGTGTATGAGTGAGTGTATGAGTGAGTGTATGAGTGAGTGACTGAGTGTATGAGTGAGTGACTGAGTGAGTGTATGAGTGAGTGTATGAGTGAGTGACTGAGTGTATGAGTGAGTGACTGAGTGAGTGTATGAGTGAGTGTATGAGTGAGTGACTGAGTGTATGAGTGAGTGACTGAGTGAGTGTATGAGTGAGTGTATGAGTGAGTGAGTGACTGAGTGTATGAGTGAGTGACTGAGTGAGTGTATGAGTGAGTGTATGAGTGAGTGACTGAGTGTATGAGTGAGTGACTGACTAACTGACTGAGTGACTGACTGACTGAGTGACTAACTGACTGAGTGACTGAGTGACTAACTAACTGACTGACTGACTGACCGGCAGGAATCCCAAGTCTGTCTCTCTCGCGCCCAAAGTCGCTGAAGGTCGCGTCGAGGGCTCGAGTGAGTGAGTGAGTGTATGAGTGACTGAGTGAGTGAGTGATTGTGTGAGTGAGTGACTGAGTGAGTGACTGACTGACTGAGTGACTGACTGAGTGTATGAGTAACTGACTGACTAACTGACTGAGTGACTGAGTGACTAACTAACTGACTGACTGACTGACCGGCAGGAATCCCAAGTCTGTCTCTCTCGCGCCCAAAGTCGCTGAAGGTCGCGTCGAGGGCTCGAGTGAGTGAGTGAGTGTATGAGTGACTGAGTGAGTGAGTGATTGTGTGAGTGAGTGACTGAGTGAGTGACTGACTGACTGAGTGACTGACTGAGTGTATGAGTAACTGACTGACTAACTGACTGAGTGACTGAGTGACTAACTAACTGACTGACTGACTGACCGGCAGGAATCCCAAGTCTGTCTCTCTCGCGCCCAAAGTCGCTGAAGGTCGCGTCGAGGGCTCGAGTGAGTGAGTGAGTGTGTGAGTGACTGAGTGAGTGAGTGACTGAGTGAGTGAGTGACTGAGTGAGTGAGTGAGTGTGTGAGTGACTGAGTGAGTGACTGACTGAGTGACTGACTGAGTGTATGAGTAACTGACTGACTAACTGACTGACCGACTGAGTGACTAACTAACTGACTAACTGACTGACCGGCAGGAATCCCAAGTCTGTCCCTCTCGCGCCCAAAGTCGCTGAAGGTCGCGTCGAGGGCTCGCGACACGACGTCTTTGCTGACGGGAGTGAGGAGCGGGACGTGGGAAGAAAAGTCCACCTCCTCGTCTGCAGGAGGACACGCGGAATGGGTGAGTCGGCGGAGGTACACTCACCCAGTCGCTCGCTCGCTCGCTCAGTCAGTCGCTCGCTCACTCAGTCGCTCACTCAGTCGCTCACTCACTCAGTCGCTCACTCAGTCGCTCACTCAGTCGCTCACTCAGTCAGTCGCTCGCTCGCTCGCTCACTCAGTCAGTCAGTCGCTCGCTCGCTCACTCACTCAGTCAAACACTCACTCAGTCGCTCGCTCAGTCGCTCGCTCGCTCGCTCACTCAGTCACTCGCTCGCTCGCTCAGTCACTCAGTCATACACTCACTCAGTCGCTCACTCAGTCACTCGCTCGCTCACTCACTCACTCACCCCCTCAGTCACTCACTCACTGACTCACCCACTCAGTCATACACTCAGTCACTCACTCGCTCGCTCACTCACTCACTCACCCACTCACCCACTCAGTCGCTCCCTCGCTCACTCACTCACTCACTCACTCATACACTCACCCACTCAGTCACTCACTCATACACTCACTCACTGGCCCACTCACTCACTCAGGCGCTCACCCACTCACTCACTCAGTCACACACTCACTCACCCACTCACTCACCCACTCACTCAGGCGCTCGCCCACTCACTCACTCAGTCACACACTCACTCACCCACTCACTCACCCACTCACTCACTCACTCGGGCGCTCATCCACTCACTCACTCAGTCACACACTCACTCACCCACTCACTCACCCACTCACTCACTCAGGCGCTCACCCACTCACTCACTCAGTCACACACTCACTCACCCACTCACTCACCCACTCACTCACTCAGGCGCTCACCCACTCACTCACCCACTCACACCACAGACTC
>NW_027620458.1:0-7500 GCF_964198595.1 Lampetra fluviatilis | reverse complement strand
CGGCCGCCTTTGTCTCCCCAGTGGCGATGTTTACACACCGCACCAGGTACTCATTTAAGGCTGAGTCGACCTAGGGGAGGCCCGGGACCGGTTCAGATAATCGTCACTGTTGGTGTTGGCCGTGAGCGGGAATCGAACTCGGGTCGCCGGGTTCATAGCGCAGCGCTAACCACTACACCCACCACTCCCCACAACACACACAGACACACACAGACACACACACAGACACACACACAGACACACACACAGACACACACACAGACACACACACACAGACACACACACACAGACACACACACACAGACACACACACAGACACACACACACACACAGACACACACACACAGACACACACACAGACACACACACACAGACACACACACAGACACACACACACAGACACACACACACAGACACACACACACAGACACACACACACAGACACACACACAGACACACACACACACACAGACACACACACAGACACACACACAGACACACACACAGACACACACACAGACACACACACAGACACACACACAGACACACACAGACACACACACACAGACACACACACACACAGACACACACAGACACACACACAGACACACACAGACACACACACACAGACACACACACACAGACACACACAGACACACACACAAACCTTAAGATTTGCTCTTGAGAAGGGAATTCGGTCCATGTCCGGATCGATTAGATCCATGACTGTGGCAGCAACATTCACATCGTCATCATCATGGTGAGTCTGTGTGTGGTGAGTCTGTGTGGTGAGTCTGTGTGGTGAGTCTGTGGGTCTCTGTGTGGTGAGTCTGTGTGGTGAGTCTGTGTGGTGAGTCTGTGGGTCTCTGTGTGGTGAGTCTGTGTGGTGAGTCTGTGTGGTGAGTCTGTGTGGTGAGTCTGTGGGTCTCTGTGTGGTGAGTCTGTGTGGTGAGTCTGTGTGGTGAGTCTGTGGGTCTCTGTGTGGTGAGTCTGTGTGGTGAGTCTGTGTGGTGAGTCTGTGGTGGTGAGTCTGTGGGTCTCTGTGTGGTGAGTCTGTGTGGTGAGTCTGTGTGGTGAGTCTGTGGTCTCTGTGTGGTGAGTCTGTGTGGTGAGTCTGTGTGGTGAGTCTGTGTGGTGAGTCTGTGTGGTGAGTCTGTGGGTCTCTGTGTGGTGAGTCTGTGTGGTGAGTCTGTGTGGTGAGTCTGTGGGTCTCTGTGTGGTGAGTCTGTGTGGTGAGTCTGTGTGGTGAGTCTGTGTGGTGAGTCTGTGTGGTGAGTCTGTGTGGTGAGTCTGTGGGTCTCTGTGTGGTGAGTCTGTGTGGTGAGTCTGTGTGGTGAGTCTGTGTGGTGAGTCTGTGTGGGTGAGTCTGTGTGGTGAGTCTGTGGGGTCTCTGTGTGGTGAGTCTGTGTGGTGAGTCTGTGTGGTGAGTCTGTGTGGTGAGTCTGTGTGGGTGAGTCTGTGTGGTGAGTCTGTGTGGTGAGTCTGTGTGGTGAGTCTGTGTGTCTCTGTGTGGTGAGTCTGTGTGGTGAGTCTGTGGGTCTCTGTGTGGTGAGTCTGTGTGGTGAGTCTGTGTGGTGAGGCTGTGTGGTGAGTCTGTGTGGTGAGTCTGTGTGGTGAGTCTGTGTGGTGAGTCTGTGTGGTGAGTCTGTGTGGTGAGTCTGTGTGGTGAGTCTGTGGGTCTCTGTGTGGTGAGTCTGTGTGGTGAGTCTGTGTGGTGAGTCTGTGTGGTGAGTCTGTGGTCTCTGTGTGGTGAGTCTGTGGGTCTCTGTGTGGTGAGTCTGTGTGGTGAGTCTGTGTGGTGAGTCTGTGGGTCTCTGTGTGGTGAGTCTGTGGGTCTCTGTGTGATGAGTCTGTGTGGTGAGTCTGTGTGGTGAGTCTGTGTGGTGAGTCTGTGTGGTGAGTCTGTGTGGTGAGTCTGTGTGGTGAGTCTGTGTGGTGAGTCTGTGGGTCTCTGTGTGATGAGTCTGTGTGATGAGTCTGTGTGATGAGTCTGTGTGGTGAGTCTGTGTGGTGAGTCTGTGTGGGTGAGTCTGTGTGGTGAGTCTGTGTGGGTGAGTCTGTGTGGTGAGTCTGTGTGGTGAGTCTGTGTGGTGAGTCTGTGTGGTGAGTTCTGTGTGGTGAGTCCTGTGTGATGAGTCTGTGTGGGTGAGTCTGTGTGGTGAGTCTGTGTGGTGAGGTCTGTGTGGTGAGTCTGTGTGGTGAGTCTGTGTGGGTGAGTCTGTGTGATGAGTCTGTGTGATGAGTCTGTGTGGGTGAGTTCTGTGTGGTGAGTCTGTGTGGTGAGTCTGTGTGGTGAGTCTGTGTGGTGAGTCTGTGTGGGTGAGTCTGTGTGGTGAGTCTGTGTGAGTGAGTCTGTGTGGGTGAGTCTGTGTGGTGAGTCTGCGTGGTGAGTCTGCGTGGTGAGTCTGCGTGGTGAGTCTGTGTGGTGAGTCTGTGTGGTGAGTCTGTGTGGTGAGTCTGT
Source organism: Lampetra fluviatilis (assembly GCF_964198595.1). Classification (NCBI taxonomy): domain Eukaryota; kingdom Metazoa; phylum Chordata; class Hyperoartia; order Petromyzontiformes; family Petromyzontidae; genus Lampetra; species Lampetra fluviatilis. The sequence continues at coordinate 5,039 of NW_027620458.1, read as the reverse complement.
GTGGGTGAGTCTGTGTGGTGAGTCTGTGTGGGTGAGTCTGTGTGGTGAGTCTGTGTGGTGAGTCTGCGTGGTGAGTCTGTGTGGTGAGTCTGTGTGGTGAGTCTGCGTGGTGAGTCTGTGTGGATGAGTCTGTGTGGGTGAGTCTGTGTGGTGAGTCTGTTGTGGTGAGTCTGCGTGGTGAGTCTGCGTGGTGAGTCTGTGTGGGTGAGTTGTGTGGTGAGTCTGTGTGGTGAGTCTGTGTGGTGAGTCTGTGTGGTGAGTCTGCGTGGTGAGTCTGCGTGGTGAGTCTGTGTGGGTGAGTCTGCGTGGTGAGTCTGTGTGGGTGAGTCTGCGTGGTGAGTCTGTGTGGGTGAGTCTGTGTGGTGAGTCTGTGTGGTGAGTCTGCGTGGTGAGTCTGCGTGGTGAGTCTGCGTGGTGAGTCTGTGTGGTGAGTCTGTGTGGTGAGTCTGTGTGGGTGAGTCTGTGTGGTGAGTCTGTGTGGGTGAGTCTGTGTGGGTGAGTCTGTGTGGTGAGTCTGTGTGGTGAGTCTGCGTGGTGAGTCTGTGTGATGAGTCTGTGTGGGTGAGTCTGTGTGGGTGAGTCTGTGTGGTGAGTCTGTGTGGTGAGTCTGTGTGGTGAGTCTGTGTGGTGAGTCTGTGTGGTGAGTCTGTGTGGTGAGTCTGTGTGGGTGAGTCTGTGTGGTGAGTCTGCGTGGTGAGTCTGTGTGGTGAGTCTGTGTGGGTGAGTCTGTGTGGTGAGTCTGCGTGGTGAGTCTGCGTGGTGAGTCTGTGTGGTGAGTCTGCGTGGTGAGTCTGTGTGGGTGAGTCTGTGTGGTGAGTCTGTGTGGGTGAGTCTGTGTGGTGAGTCTGTGTGGTGAGTCTGTGTGGGTGAGTCTGTGTGGTGAGTCTGTGTGGGTGAGTCTGTGTGGTGAGTCTGTGTGGGTGAGTCTGTGTGGTGAGTCTGTGTGGTGAGTCTGTGTGGTGAGTCTGCGTGGTGAGTCTGCGTGGTGAGTCTTGTGTGGTGAGTCTGCGTGGTGAGTCTGTGTGGGTGAGTCTGTGTGGTGAGTCTGTGTGGGTGAGTCTGTGTGGTGAGTCTGTGTGGTGAGTCTGTGTGGTGAGTCTGCGTGGTGAGTCTGTGTGGGTGAGTCTGTGTGGTGAGTCTGTGTGGGTGAGTCTGTGTGGTGAGTCTGTGTGGTGAGTCTGTGTGGGTGAGTCTGTGTGGTGAGTCTGCGTGGTGAGTCTGCGTGGTGAGTCTGTGTGGGTGAGTCTGTGTGGTGAGTCTGTGTGGTGAGTCTGTGTGGGTGAGTCTGTGTGGTGAGTCTGTGTGGTGAGTCTGTGTGGTGAGTCTGTGTGGGTGAGTCTGCGTGGTGAGTCTGCGTGGTGAGTCTGCGTGGTGAGTCTGCGTGGTGAGTCTGTGTGGGTGAGTCTGTGTGGTGAGTCTGTGTGGGTGAGTCTGTGTGGGTGAGTCTGTGTGGTGAGTCTGTGTGGTGAGTCTGCGTGGTGAGTCTGTGTGATGAGTCTGTGTGGGTGAGTCTGTGTGGTGAGTCTGCGTGGTGAGTCTGCGTGGTGAGTCTGTGTGGTGAGTCTGTGTGGGTGAGTCTGCGTGGTGAGTCTGCGTGGTGAGTCTGCGTGGTGAGTCTGCGTGGTGAGTCTGTGTGGGTGAGTCTGTGTGGTGAGTCTGTGTGGGTGAGTCTGTGTGGGTGAGTCTGTGTGGTGAGTCTGTGTGGTGAGTCTGCGTGGTGAGTCTGTGTGATGAGTCTGTGTGGGTGAGTCTGTGTGGTGAGTCTGCGTGGTGAGTCTGCGTGGTGAGTCTGCGTGGTGAGTCTGTGTGGTGAGTCTCTGAACCGGTCCTGGGCCTCCCCTAGGTCGACTCAGCCTAAAAGGAGTACCTGGTGGTAGTGGGTGGTGGCGGTTGTGGGTTGTGGTGTAGTGGTGTTGGTTGGTGGTGTAGTGTTGGTTGTGGTGTAGTGGTGGTGGTGTAGTGTTGGTTGTGGTGTAGTGGTGGTGGTGTAGTGTTGGTTGTGGTGTAGTGGTGGTGGTTGTAGTGGTGGTTGTGGTGTAGTGGTGGTGGTGTAGTGTTGGTTGTGGTGTAGTGGTGGTGGTGTAGTGGTGGTTGTGGTGTAGTGGTGGTGGTGTAGTGTTGGTTGTGGTGTAGTGGTGGTGGTGTAGTGGTGGTTGTGGTGTAGTGGTGGTGGTGTAGTGTTGGTTGTGGTGTAGTGGTGGTGGGCGGTGTGGTTGTGGTGTAGTGGTGGTGGCGGTGTGGTTGTGGTGTAGTGGTGGTGTTGGTGGTGTAGTGTTGGTTGTGGTGTAGTGGTGGTGGTGTAGTGTTGGTTGTGGTGTAGTGGTGGTGGTGTAGTGTTGGTTGTGGTGTAGTGGTGGTGGTGTAGTGTTGGTTGTGGTGTAGTGGTGGTGGTGTAGTGTTGGTTGTGGTGTAGTGGTGGTGGTGTAGTGTTGGTTGTGGTGTAGTGGTGGTGGTGTAGTGTTGGTTGTGGTGTAGTGGTGGTGGTGTAGTGGTGGTTGTGGTGTAGTGGTGGTGGTGTAGTGGTGGTTGTGGTGTAGTGGTGGTGTTGGTGGTGTAGTGTTGGTTGTGGTGTAGTGGTGGTGTTGGTGGTGTAGTGGTGGTGGTGTAGTGTTGGTTGTGGTGTAGTGGTGGTGTTGGTGGTGTAGTGTTGGTTGTGGTGTAGTGGTGGTGTTGGTGGTGTAGTGGTGGTGGCGTAGTGTTGGTTGTGGTGTAGTGGTGGTGTTGGTGGTGTAGTGTTGGTTGTGGTGTAGTGGTGGTGGTGTAGTGTTGGTTGTGGTGTAGTGGTGGTGTTGGTGGTGTAGTGTTGGTTGTGGTGTAGTGGTGGTGGTGTAGTGTTGGTTGTGGTGTAGTGGTGGTGTTGGTGGTGTAGTGTTGGTTGTGGTGTAGTGGTGGTGGTGTAGTGTTGGTTGGTTGTGGTGTAGTGGTGGTGTTGGTGGTGTAGTGGTGGTGGTGTAGTGTTGGTTGTTGGTGGTGTAGTGGTGGTGTTGGTGGTGTAGTGGTGGTGGTGTAGTGTTGGTTGTGGTGTAGTGGTGGTGTTGGTGGTGTAGTGGTGGTGGTCACCCATCCCCTCTGTGTGTGCCACAGTGCCATAGGCGCTGTTCGCTAACACTTGCCCCTACAGCCCTGTTAGAGGCTACCTGGGGTAGCTTTGTCTGTGTCAGTGTGCAACTGCACTTGCCCCTACAGCCCTGCTGGAGGCTACCTGGGGGAGCTTTGTCTGTGTATGTGCAGCTGCACTTGCCCCTACAGCCCTGATAGAGGCTACCTGGGGGAGCTTTGCCTGTGTCTGTGTTACTGCACTTGCCCCTACAGCCCTGCTAGAGGCTACCTGGGGGAGCTTTGTCTGTGTTTGTGCAACTGCACTTGCCCCTACAGCCCTGCTAGAGGCTACCTGGGGGAGCTTTGTATGTGTTTGTGCAACTGCACTTGCCCCTACAGCCCTGTTAGAGGCTACCTGGGGGAGCTTTGTCTGTGTCTGTGTGCACTGCACTTGCCCTGCTAGAGGCTACCGGGGGAGCTTGGAGGCTTGTCTGGGAGTGGGGGAGCTTTGTCCTGAGCTCTGGGTGAAGGGAGCTGGGGGGGAGTGTTTTGGGTCTGTGTCGTGGGTGCTGTGACTGGGGGAGCTTGTCTGTGTCTGTGTGACTGGGGCTGGGAGGGGGGTGGATCTGTGGGGGTCTGGTGTGCCAGTGGGATGCGGCGACGGTGGTTCCTGGGGGGGATGGGGTCTTAGTCTGTTGGTGTTTTTCGTTTTTTTTTCTACTTTTTTCTTTTTATATTTCTTTACTTTTTTTTTTTTTTTTTTTTTTCTCTTTTTTTTTTTTTTTTCTTATTTTTTTTATTTCTTTTACTTTTTTTTTCTTTTTTTTTTTTTTTTTTTCTATATTTCTTTCTATTTTTTTCTATTACTTCTATTATACTTTTTTGTTTTTCTTTATTTATTTTTTTTTCTTTTTTTTTTTTTTTTTGTTCTTTTTTATAAGCACGCAGTACGATTGCACTGTACGTGGGCGTGTGTGAACGTGTGGTTTGTGTGTGTCAGTGTGTGTGTCTGTGTGTGTGTGTCTGTGTCTGTGTGTGTCTGTGTGTGTGTGTGTGTCTGTGTGTGTCTCTGTGTGTGTGTGTGTCTGTGTCTGTGTGTGTGTGTGTCTGTCTGTGTGTGTCTGTGTGTGTGTGTCTGTGTGTGTGTGTCTGTCTGTGTGTGTCTCTGTGTGTGTGTGTCTGTCTGTGTGTGTGTCTGTGTGTGTGTGTGTCTCTGTGTGTGTGTGTGTCTGTCTGTGTGTGTGTCAGTGTGTGTGTGTGAGTGTGTGTGTGTCTGTGTGTGTGTCTGTGTGTGTGTGTCTGTGTGTGTGTCTGTGTGTGTGTGTCTGTGTCTGTGTGTCTGTGTGTGTCTGTGTGTCTATCTATCTGTGTGTGTGTGTCTGTGTGTGTGTCTGTGTTTGTATGTGTGTCTGTCTGTGTGTCAGTGTGTGTGTGAGTGTGCGTCTGTGTGTGTCTGTCTGTGTGTGTGTGTCTGTGTGTGTGTCTGTGTGTGTGTCTGTGTGTGTGTGTCTGTGTCTGTGTGTGTGAGTGTGTGTGTGTCTGTGTGTGTGTCAGTGTGTGTGTGTGTGTCTGTGTGTGTGTCTGTGTGTGTCTGTGTGTGTGTCTGTGTGTGTCTGTGTGTCTATCTATCTGTGTGTGTGTGTCTGTGTGTGTGTGTCTGTGTTTGTATGTGTGTCTGTCTGTGTGTGTGTGTGAGTGTGTGTCTGTGTGTGTGTCTGTGTGTGTATCTATCTGTGTGTGTGTGTCTGTGTGTGTGTGTCTGTATGTGTGTGTCTGTCTGTGTGTCAGTGTGTGTCTGTATGTGTGTCTGTCTGTGTGTCTGTGTGTGTGTCTGTATGTGTGTCTGTCTGTGTGTGTGTCTGTATGTGTGTCTGTCTGTGTGTCTGTGTGTGTCTGTGTGTGTGTCTGTATGTGTGTGTCTGTGTGTGTCTGTGTCTGTGTGTGTCTGTCTCACCCCTGGATCAGTCACTCACCGCGTGCGTCGCGTCACTCACCCCCCG
>NW_027620457.1:0-2000 GCF_964198595.1 Lampetra fluviatilis | reverse complement strand
TACACTACTACACTATACTACTACACTATACACTACTACACTATACACTACACTACTACACTATACACTACTACACTATACACTACTACACTATACACTACTACACTATACACTACTACACTATACACTACTACACTACACTATACACTACTACACTATACACTACTACACTATACAATACTACACTATACACTACTACACTATACACTACACTATACACTACACTACTACACTACACTATACACTACTACACTATACACTACTACACTATACACTACACTATACACTACTACACTATACACTACACTATACACTACACTATACACTAACTATACACTACTACACTATACTACTACACACTACACTATACACTACACTGATGGTGATGATGGTGGTGATGATGGTGGTGATGGTGGTGGTGATGATAATGGTGATGGTGGTGGTGATGTGATGATGGTTGTGATGGTGATGATGGTGATGATGATGGTGGTGATGGTGATGATGGTGATGATGATGATGGTGGTGGTGGTGATGATGGTGATGATGATGATGGTGGTGATGATGATGATGATAGTGGTGATGATGTTGATGATGGTGGTGATGGTGATGATGGTGGTTGATGGTGGTGATGGTGATGGTGGTGATGATGATGCTGGTGATGGTGGTGATGATGATGATGGTGGTGATGGTGGTGATGATGGTGATGATGATGGTGGTGGTGATGGTGATGATGGTGATGATGGTGATGATGATGCTGGTGATGGTGATGATGGTGATGATGATGGTGATGATGGTGATGATGATGGTGATGGTGGTGATGGTGGTGATGGTGATGATGATGGTGATGATGATGGTGATGGTGGTGATGGTGGTGATGGTGGTGATGGTGATGATGATGGTGATGATGATGGTGATGATGATGTGATGATGGTGATGATGATGGTGATGATGATGGTGATGATGATGGTGATGATGTCATCCTCTTGTTGTTTCAGGATCCTGTCATCAGGAGGCTCGAGAGAGAGCGAGAACGGTGATACACACGGGGTCACACGAGGTCACACGAGGTCACATGGGGTCACGCGGGTCATGCGGGGACACGGGGGGTCACGCGGGGTCACACGGGGACACGTGGTGTCACGCGGCTTTCACGCGGGGTCACGTGGGGTCACACGCGGGGTCACGTGGGGTCACACGAGGTCACACGGGCGTCACGCGGTCACGCGGGGTCACGCGGGGTCACGCGGGGACACGCGGGGACACGCGGGGACACGCGGGGAGTGAGAGACACTGGGAGATGCATGGAGAGAAACGCAGGGAATTGGAGACGTGGGGACAGAGACTCAGAGACACGGAGACACAGAGACACCCCTCGTTAACACCGTGTCTCCCTCCCCCTCCCGTGTCTCCCTCCTCCCCCTCCCCCGTGTCTCCCCCTCCCCGTGTCTCCCTCCCCTCCCCCCCGTGTCTCCCTCTCCCCCTCCCCGTGTCTCCCCCCTCCCCGTGTCTCCCTCCTCCCCGTGGCTCCCTCTCCCCCCCGTGTCTCCCTCACCCCCTCCCCCTCGTGTCTCTCCCTCCCCTTGTCTCCCTCTCCCCCCCGTGTCTCCCTCTCCCCCCGTGTCTCCCCCTCCCCCTCGTGTCTCCCCCCTCCCCGTGTCTCCCTCTCCCCCTCCCCGTGTCTCCCCCTCCCCGTGTCTCCCCCCTCCCCGTGTCTCCCTCTCCCCCTCCCCGTGTCTCCCCCTCCCCGTGTCTCCCTCCTCCCGTGTCTCCCTCTCCCCTCCCCGTGTCTCCCTCTCCCCCTCCCGTGTCTCCTCCTCCCCGTGTCTCCCTCTCCCCCTCCCCGTGTCTCCCTCCTCCCCGTGTCTCCCTCCCCCCCATGTCTCCCTCTCCCCCTCCCCGTGTCTCCCTCCCCCCCCGTGTCTCCCTCCCCCCCCGTGTCTCCCTCTCCCCCTCCCCGTGTCTCCCTCTCCCCCTCCCCGTGTCTCCCTCCTCCCCGTGTC
>NW_027620456.1:0-18382 GCF_964198595.1 Lampetra fluviatilis | reverse complement strand
TAACGTGGTTGACCAATAGGAAGCCATCCCTTGATTGCACCCGGGCGTCGATCAGCCTCCCATTATATCTGTACCAAATGGAAATTCCCCCGGTACAGCTATTGAAGGCTTCACGAACTACGCAGTCGAAATAGATGTTAAATAATGTGGGAGCCAGAGGACATCCCTGTCGCACCCCAAGGTGAACAGGGAAAGGCTCCGACTCCCGGCCACGTAGTTTTACCCGGGCCCGCTCACCATCATTAAGGTCCTTAATGATCGTGAGCAGAGGGTCAGGGACTTCCCACACAGACACACACACAGACACACACCACACACAGACACACACACACACAGACACACACACACAGCCACACCACACAGACAAACACACACACAGACACACACACACAGACACACACACACAGACACACACACAGACACACACCACACAGACACACACACACACACAGACACACACACACAGACACACACACAGACACACCACACAGACACACCACACAGACACAGACACACACAGACAAACACAGACACAGACAAACACAGACACAAACAAACACACACACACACAGCCACACACACAGCCACACACACACACACAGCCACACACACACAGACACACACAGACACACACACACACAGACACACAGACACACACACAGACACACACACACACACATACCTCCACCTTCTTCACGACCTTGCCATTCCACGTGTTGCAACAGCGGACAGTGACGATGACGGCAGCGATGAGGCAGGCCGCGACCCCCACACACTCCCCCACAGTGAGAGGCACGTTCACAGGGCGTGGGACGCTGGGTGACGATTTCCTTGGCAGATCTAACACACACAGACACACGCAGAGACACGCACAGAGACACATGCACAGAGACACGCACAGAGACACGCACAGAGAGACACGCACAGAGACACACACAGAGACACGCACAGAGACACATGCACAGAGACACGCACAGAGACACGCACAGAGACACACAGAGTTATACACAGAGACACGCACAGAGACACGCACAGACACACACACTCAGACACACACAGAGACACACTCAGACACACACACAGATACACTCAGACACATGCAGAGACACGCACAGAGACACACACAGAAACACACAGAGTTATACACAGAGACACACACTCAGACACACACTCAGACACACACACAGAGACACGCACAGAGACACGCACAGACACAGAGACATACTCAGACAAACGCACAGACACGCACAGAGACACGCACAGAGACACGCACAGAGACACGCACAGACACACACAGAGACACATACAGACACACGCACACAGAGATACACTCAGACACACGCACAGACACACAGAGACACACTCAGACACAGAGACACACTCAGACAAACGCACAGACACGCACAGAGACACACACAGACACACGCACACAGAGATACACTCAGACACACGCACAGACACACAGAGACACACTTAGACACACACACAGAGACACGCACAGACACAGAGACATACTCAGACAAACGCACAGACACGCACACACAGACACACTCAGACACACGCACACAGAGACACACTCAGACACACGCACAGACACACACACAGAGACACGCACAGAGACACGCACAGACACACACACTCAGACACACACAGGGATACACTCAGACAAACGCACAGACATGCACACAGACACACACAGACACACGCACAAACACACACAGGCAGACACAGAGACACACACAGAGACACGCACAGAGTTTTTTATGGAGTTGTGCACAGAGACACACACAGACTCAGAGACACAGGCACGCAGAGAGAGACACACACAGGGACAGACTCAGACACACACAAACTTAGAGACACACACACATACAGACTCAGATAAACACGCAGAGACACACACAGAGTTGTACACAGAGACATAGAGACAGATAAACACAAAAAGCTGTGCATGAAGAAGAGAGCTGTGGGTGAAGGAGAGAGCTGTGGGTGAAGGACGGAGCTGTGGATGAAGGAGGGAGCTGTGGGTGAAGGAGGGAGCTGTGGGTGAAGGAGGGAGCTGTGGGTGAAGGAGAGAGCTGTGGGTGAAGGAGAGAGCTGTGGGTGAAGGAGAGAGCTGTGGGTGAAGGAGGGAGCTGTGGGTGAAGGAGAGAGCTGTGGGTGAAGGAGGGAGCCGTGGGTGAAGGAGGGAGCTGTGGGTGAAGGAGGGAGCTGTGGGTGAAGGAGGGAGCTGTGGGTGAAGGAGAGAGCTGTGGGTGAAGGAGGGAGCTGTGGGTGAAGGAGGGAGCTGTGGGTGAAGGAGGGAGCTGTGGGTGAAGGAGGGAGCTGTGGGTGAAGGAGGGAGCTGTGGGTGAAGGAGAGAGCTGTGGGTGAGAGAGAGAGCTGTGGGTGAAGGAGGGAGCTGTGGATGAAGGAGGGAGCTGTGGATGAAGGAGGGAGCTGTGGGTGAAGGAGGGAGCTGTGGGTGAAGGAGGGAGCTGTGGGTGAAGGAGGGAGCTGTGGTTGAAGGAGAGAGCTGTGGGTGAGAGAGAGAGCTGTGGGTGAAGGAGGGAGCTGTGGGTGAAGGAGGGAGCTGTGGGTGAAGGAGGGAGCTGTGGGTGAGAGAGAGAGAGCTGTGGGTGAAGGAGGGAGCTGTGGTTGAAGGAGAGAGCTGTGGGTGAGAGAGAGAGCTGTGGGTGAAGGAGAGAGCTGTGGGTGAAGGAGGGAGCTGTGGGTGAAGGAGGGAGCTGTGTGTGAAGGAGAGAGCTGTGGGTGAAGGAGAGAGCTGTGGGTGAAGGAGGGAGCTGTGTGTGAAGGAGAGAGCTGTGGGTGAAGGAGGGAGCTGTGGGTGAAGGAGGGAGCTGTGGGTGAAGGAGGGAGCTGTGTGTGAAGGAGAGAGCTGTGTGTGAAGGAGAGAGCTGTGGGTGAAGGAGGGAGCTGTGGGTGAAGAAGAGAGCTGTGGGTGAAGGAGGGAGCTGTGGGTGAAGGAGGGAGCTGTAGATGAAGGAGAGAGCTGTGTGTGAAGGAGGGAGCTGTGGGTGAAGGAGGGAGCTGTGTGTGAAGGAGAGAGCTGTGGGTGAAGAAGAGAGCTGTGGGTGAAGGAGGGAGCTGTGGGTGAAGGAGAGAGCTGTGGATGAAGGAGAGAGCTGTGAGTGAAGGAGAGAGCTGTGAGTGAAGGAGAGAGCTGTGGATGAAGGAGAGAGCTGTGGGTGAAGGAGAGAGCTGTGGGTGAAGGAGGGAGCTGTGTGTGAAGGAGAGAGCTTGCTGACACCAGAGCCACCCACCACACCCCCACACCACACAACCACACCAACACCCACCGGCCCGCGACATGACGACCAGCTTTACGGCAGTGCTTCCGGCACCGTTGACTCCCCAGCCAGCGGGGGCGACCGGCACTACCGGCACTACCGGTACCACCGGCACCACCGGCACCACCGGCACCACCACCGCCACCACCAGGCAGCGGTAGTCACCGGAGTCGTCCTCCTGCGCCCGCTCCAGCAAGATGGAAGCGTCGCAGGTCGACGGATCGACGTCCCACGACACTCGTGGGTGGTGGAGCCCGCGGGAGGCCGGGGAGGTGGACCATGAGATCAGCTGTGGGGGGAGGAGGGGGAGTGGGTGGGACACAAGATGCTGAATGTGAGACCTTTGCAACTACACTATACACTACACTACTACACTACACTATTATACACTACTATACACTACTACACTACACTATACACTACTACACTATACACTACTATACACTACTACACTACACTATACACTACACTACTACACTACACTATTATACACTACTATACACTACTACACTACACTATACACTACTATACACTACTACACTATACACTACTACACTATACACTACTATACACTACTACACTACACTATACACTACACTATTATACACTACTATACACTACTACACTACACTATACACTACTACACTATACACTACTATACACTACTACACTACACTATACACTACACTACTACACTACACTATTATACACTACTATACACTACTACACTATACTATACACTACTACACTATACACTACTATACACTACTACACTATACACTACTACACTATACACTACTATACACTACTACACTACACTATACACTACACTATACTATACACTATACACTACTATACACTATACACTACACTATACACTACTATACACTAAACTATACACTACACTATACACTACACTATACACTACACTATACACTATACACTACACTATACACTACACTATACACTACACTATACACTACTATACACTAAACTATACACTACACTATACACTACACTATACACTACACCATACACTACACTATACACTACACTATACACTACACTATACACTACACTATACACTACACTACTATACACTACACTACAATACACTACACTATACACTACACTATACACTACACTACACTACTATACACTATACACTACACTATACACTACTACACTACACTATACACTACTACACTACACTATACACTACTACACTACTACACTATACACTACTACACTATACACTATACACTACACTATACACTACACTATACACTACACTATACACTACTACACTATACACTATACACTACACACTATACACTATACACTACACACTATACACTACACTATACACTACACTATACACTACACTATACACTACACTATACACTATACACTACACGCTACACTATACACTACACTATACACTACACTACACACTACACTACACTACAAACTACACTATACACTACACTATACACTACACTACACACTACACTATACATTACACTATACACTACACTACACTATACACTACACTATACACTACACTACACACTACACGATACACTACACTACACTCTACACTATACACACTACACTATACACTACACTATACACTACACTACACACTACACTATACACTACACTATACACTACACTATACACTACACTATACACTACACTAAACACTACACTATACACTACACTATACACTAAACTATACACACTACACTATACACTACACTATACACTATACACTACACTATACACTACACTATACACTACACTACACACTACACTATAGACTACACTACACACTACACTATACACTATACACTACACTATACACTACACTACACTATACACTACACTACACACTACACTATAGACTACACTACACACTACACTATACACTATACACTACACTATACACTACACTACACTATACACTACACTTTACACTACACTATACACTACTACACTACACTATGCACTACACTACACACAACTACACTACACTATGCACTACACTATACACTACTACACTACACTATGCACTACACTATACACTACTACACTACACTATGCACTACACTTTACACTACTACACTACACTATGCACTACACTTTACACTACTACACTACACTATGCACTACACTATACACTACTACACTACACTATGCACTACACTATACAATACTACACTACACTATGCACTACACTATACACTACTACACTACACTATGCACTACACTTTACACTACTACACTACACTATGCACTACACTATACACTACTACACTACACTATGCACTACACTACACTATGCACTACACTACACTATGCACTACACTATACACTACACTACACTATACAGTACACTATACACTACACTACACACTACACTATACACTACACTATACACTACACTATACACTACACTACACTATACACTACACTATGTACTACACTACACACTACACTACACACTACACTATACACTACACTATACACTACACTACACACTACACTACACACTACACTATACACTACACTATACACTACACTATACACTACACTACACTATACACTACACTATGTACTACACTACACACTACACTACACACTACACTATACACTACACTATACACTACACTATACACTACACTATACACTACACTACTCTATACTACTAGCTTTGTCTGTGTAACTGCACTTGCCCCTACATTCCTGCTAGAGGCTACCTAGGGCTAGCTTTGTCTGTGTGTCTGTGTGTAACAGCACTTGCCCCTACAGCCCTGCTAGAGGCTACCTAGGGCTAGCTTTGTCTGTGTGTCTGTGTGTAACAGCACTTGCCCCTACAGCCCTGCTAGAGGCTACCTAGGGCTAGCTTTGTCTGTGTGTCTTTGTGTAACAGCACTTGCCCCTACATTCCTGCTAGAGGCTACCTAGGGCTAGCTTTGTCTGTGTGTCTGTGTGTAACAGCACTTGCCCCTACAGCCCTGCTAGAGGCTACCTAGGGCTAGCTTTGTCTGTGTGTCTGTGTGTAACAGCACTTGCCCCTACAGCCCTGCTAGAGGCTACCTAGGGCTAGCTTTGTCTGTGTGTCTGTGTGTAACAGCACTTGCCCCTACATTCCTGCTAGAGGCTACCTGGGTGTCGTCTCACCTCCTCATAGTGGTCCCCTCTCACCCACACCACCGTCACTTCACCACCACCACCGCCACCACCGCCACCACCGCCACCACCACCACCACCACCGCCACCACCACCACCACCACTGGCGTTGTGGCCGTCACCACCGCATTGGTACCGGCAATCCAGCCGCACCGTGCCTCCGGCAGGTACCATCAACACCGGGGTTTCGGTGATGTTCACCGGGGTTTCGGTGACGTTCACCGGGGTTTCGGTGATGGTCACCGGGGTTTCGGTGATGGTCACCGGGGCTTCGGTGATGGTCACCGGGGTTTCGGTGATGTTCACCGGTCGTGATGAGACCAGTGGCACGGAGAGAAGCAGCAGCATCATGGTGAGTGCTGTGGGAGGTGGTGGTGAGAGAGATGGTGGTTAATGCTGTAGGATACACTATACACTACTACACTATACACTACTACACTACTACACTACACTATACACTACTACACTACACTATACACTACACTATACACTACACACTACTACACTATACACTACACTATACACTACACACTACACTATACACTACTACACTACACTATACACTACTACACTACACTATACACTACTACACTACACTATACACTACTACACTATACACTACACTATACGCTACACTATACACTACACTATACACTACACTATACACTACACTATACACTACACTACACACTACACTATACACTACTACACTATACGCTACACTATACGCTACACTATACACTACACTATACACTACACTATACACTACTACACTATACACTACTACACTACACTATACACTACACTGTACACTACACTACACTATACACTACTACACTATACACTACTACACTATACACTACACTATACACTACACTACTACACTACACTATACACTACACTATACACTACTATACACTAAACTACTATACACTACTATACACTACTATACACTACACTACTATACACTACACTATACACTACTATACACTACTATACACTACACTACTATACACTACTATACACTACTATACACTACACGATACACTACACTATACACTACTACACTACACTATACACTACACTACATTATACACTACACTATACACTACACTATACACTACACTACACTATACACTACACTATACACTACACTATACACTACACACTACACTACACACTACACTACACTATACACTACACACTACACTACACACTACACTACACACTACACTACACACTACACACTACACTATACACTATACACTACACTATACACTACACTAAACTACACACTACTACACTATACACTACACTACACTACACACTACACTATACACTACACTATACACTACACACTACACACACTACACTATACACTACACTACACACTACACTATACACTACACACTACACTACACACTACACTATACACTACACTACTACACTATACACTACACTACACACTACACTATACACTACACTATACACTACTACACTACACTATACACTACTACACTACACTATACACTACACTATACACTACACTATACACTACTACACTACACTGTACACTACTACACTACACTATACACTACACTATACACTACACTATACGATACACTACTACACTACACTATACACTACTACACTACACTATACACTACATTACACACTACACTATACACTACACTACACACTACACTATACACTACACTATACACTACACTATACACTACTACACTACACACTACACTATACACTACTACACTATACACTACACTACACACTATACACTACACTATACACTACACTATACACTACACTATACACTACACTACACACTACACTATACACTACTACACTATACACTACACTACACACTATACACTACACTATACACTACACTATACACTACACTATACACTACACTATACACTACACTATACACTACTACACTATACACTACACTATACACTACTACACTATACACTACACTACACTATACATTACACTACACACTACACTATACACTACACTATACACTACTACACTATACACTACACTATACACTACACTACACACTACACTATACACTACTACACTATACACTACTACACTATACACTACACACTACACACTACACTATACACTACACTACACACTACACACTACACTATACACTACACTACACACTATACACCACACTACACTATACACTACACTATACACTACACTATACACTACTACACTACACTACACACTACTACACTACACTATACACTACACTACACACTACACACTACACTATACACTACACAATACACTACACTATACACTACACTACACACTACACTATACACTACACTACACTATACACTACACTACACACTACACTATACACTACACTATACACTACACTACACACTACACTACACACTACACTATACACTACACTATACACTACACTATACACTACACTACACACTACACTATACACTACACTACACACTACACTATACACTACACAATACACTACACTATACACTACACTACACACTACACTATACACTACACTATACACTACACTATACACTACATTATACACTACACTATACACTACACTATACACTACACTATACACTACTACACTATACACTACACTATACACTACACACTACACTACACATTACACTATACACTATACACTACACACTACACTATACACTACACTATACACTACACACTACACTACACACTACACTACACACTACACTATACACTACACTATACACTACACACTACACTACACACTACACTATACACTACTACACTATACACTACACCACTACACTACACTACTACACTATACACTACACTACACACTACACTATACACTATACACTACACTACACTATACACTACACTATACACTACTACACTACACTATACACTACTACACTATACACTACACTACTACACTACACACTACACTACACACTACACACTACTACACTATACACTACACTATACACTACTACACTACAGACTACATTACACACTACACTATACACTACACTATACACTACTACACTACACTACACACTACACTATACACTACACTATACACTACACTATACACTACACTATACACTACACTATACACTACTACACTACACTATACACTACACTACACTATACACTACACTATACACTACTACACTACACTATACACTACTACACTACTACACTATACACTACACTACACACTAGACACTACTACACTATACACTACACTATACACTACTACACTACACACTACACTACACACTACACTATACACTACACTATACACTACACTATACACTACTACACTACACACTACACTACACACTACACTATACACTACACTGTACACTACACTACACACTACACTATACACTACACTATACACTACACTATACACTACACTATACACTACACTATACACTACACTACACTATACACTACATTAAAACACTACACTATACACTACACACTACACTATACACTACACACTACACTATACACTACACTACACTATACACTACACTATACACTACACTATACACTACACTATACACTACACTATACACTACACTACACACTACACTACACACTACACTACACACTACACTATACACTACACTATACACTACTACACTACACACTACACTACACTATACACTATACACTACACACTACACTATACACTACACTATACACTACACTATACACTACAATATACACTACACTATACACTACATACTACACTACACACTACACTATACACTACACTATACACTACACACTACACTATACACTACACTATACACTACACTATACACTACACACTACACTATACACTACACTATACACTACACACTACACTATACACTACACTATACACTACACTATACACTACATTATACACTACACTACACACTACACTACACACTACACTACACACTACACTATACACTACTACACTATACACTACTACACTACACACTACACTACACTATACACTATACACTACACACTACACTATACACTACATTATACACTACACTATACACTACACTACACACTACACTATACACTACACTACTACACTACACTATACACTACACTACTACACTACACTATACACTACACTATACACTACACTACTACACTACACTATACACTACACTATACACTACACTATATACTACTACACTATACACTACACTATACACTACACTATACACTACACTACACACTACACTATACACTACACTACACACTACACTATACACTACACTACACACTACACTACACACTACTACACTATACACTACACTATACACTACTACACTATACACTACACTATACACTACTACACTATACACTACACTACACACTACACTATACACTACACTATACACTACACTACACTATACACTACACTACACACTACACTATACACTACACTACACACTACACTAAACACTACACTATACACTACACTATACACTACACTATACACTACTACACTATACACTACACTATACACTACACTATACACTACACTATACACTACACTATACACTACATTATACACTACACACTACTACACTACACTATACACTACACTATACACTACTACACTACACACTACACTACTATACTATACACTACTACACTGTACTACACACTACTATACACTATACACTACACTATACACTACACTATACACTACACTACACACTACACTATACACTACACTACACACTACACTACACACTACACTACACACTACACTACACACTACACTATACACTACACTACACACTACACTACACACTACACTACACACTACACTATACACTACACTACACACTACACTATACACTACACTACACACTACACTACACACTACACTACACACTACACTACACACTACACACTACACTACACACTACAATATACACTACACTATACACTACACTACACACTACACTACACACTACACTATACACTACTCTACACACTACACTACACACTACACTACACACTACACTATACACTACACTATACACTACTACACTACACTACACACTACACTATACACTACACTATACACTACACTACACACTACACTACACACTACACTACACACTACACTACACACTACACACTACACTATACACTACACTATACACTACACTACACACTACACTATACACTACACTATACACTACACTACACACTACACTAATCACTACACTATACACTACACTATACACTACACTACACTATACACTACTACACTACACTATACACTACACTACTATACACTACACTATACACTACACTACACACTACACTATACACTACACAATACACTACACTATACACTACACTACACACTACACTATACACTACACTATACACTACACTACACACTACACTATACACTACACTATACACTACACTATACACTACACTACACTATACACTACTACACTACACTATACACTACACACTACACTACACACTACACTACACACTACACTACACTATACACTACTACACTACACTATACACTACACTATACACTACACTATACACTACACACTACACTACACACTACACTACACACTACACTACACTATACACTACTACACTACACTATACACTACTACACTACACTATACACTACTACACTACACTATACACTACACACTACACTACACACTACACACTACACTACACTATACACTACACTACACACTACACTACACACTACACTACACACTACACTATACACTACTACACTACACACTACACTATACACTACTACACTATACACTACACACTACACTACACACTACACTACACACTACACTATACACTACACTATACACTACACTATACACTACACTACACACTACACTACACACTACACTATACACTACACTATACACTACACTATACACTACACTATACACTACACTACACACTACACTATACACTACACTACACACTACACTATACACTACACTATACACTACACTATACACTACACTATACACTACACTATACACTACACTATACACTACACTACACTATACACTACACTACACACTACACTATACACTATACACTACACTACACACTACACTATACACTACATTACACACTACACTATACACTATACACTACACTATACACTACACTATACACTACACTATACACTACACTACACACTACACTATACACTACACTATACACTACACTACACACTACACTCTACACTACACTATACACTACACACTACACTACACACTACACTACACACTACACACTACACTACACACTACACTATACACTACACTATACACTACACACTACACTACACACTACACTACACACTACACTACACACTACACTACACACTACACTCTACACTACACACTACACACTACACTACACACTACACTACACACTACACACTACACTACACACTACACTCTACACTACACTACACACTACACACTACACTACACACTACACTACACACTACACTACACACTACACACTACACTACACACTACACTACACACTACACACTACACTACACACTACACTACACTACACACACACTACACTACACACTACACACTACACTACACACACTACACTACACACTACACACTACACTACACACTACACTACACACTACACTATACACTACACACTACACTACACACTACACTACACTATACACTACACTACACACTACACACTACACTACACACTACACACTACACTACACACTACACTACACACTACACACTATACACTACACTACACACTACACACTACACTACACACTACACTACACACTACACTACACACTACACTACACACTACACTATACACTACACTACACACTACACTATACACTACACTACACACTACACTACACACTACACTATACACTACACTACACACTACACTACTACACTACACTACACACTACACTACACACTACACTACACACTACACTACACACTACACTATACACTACACTACACACTACACTACACACTACACTATACACTACACTACACACTACACTACACACTACACTACACACTACACTACACCTACACTACTACACTACACACTACACACTACACTATACACTACACTACACACTACACTACACACTACACTACACACTACACTACACACTACACTACCCACTACACTATACACTACACTACACACTACACTACACACTACACTATACACTACACTATACACTACACTACACACTACACTACACACTACACTACACACTACACACTACACTATACACTACACTATACACTACACTACACACTACACTATACACTACACTATACACTACACTACACACTATACACTACACACTACACTATACACTACACTACACACTACACTATACACTACACACTACACTACACTATACACTACACACTACACTATACACTACACACTACACTACACACTACACTATACACTACACTATACACTACACTACACACTACACTACACACTACACTACACTATACACTACTACACTACACTACACACTACACTACACACTACACTACACACTACACTACACACTACACTATACACTACACTACACACTACACTACACACTACACTACACACTACACTATACACTACACTATACACTGCACTATACACTACACTATACACTACACTATACACTGCACTATACACTACACTATACACTACACTATACACTACACTATACACTACACTACACACTACACTATACACTGCACTATACACTACACTATACACTACACTATACACTACACTATACACTACACTACACACTACACTATACACTACACTATACACTACACTACACTATACACTACACTACACACTACACTACACACTACACTATACACTACACTACACACTACACTACACACTACACTACACACTACACTACACACTACACTATACACTACACTACACACTACACTATACACTACACTATACACTACACTATACACTACACTACACTATACACTACACTATACACTACACTATACACTATACACTACACTCTACACTACACTATACACTACACTATACACTACACTATACACTATACACTACACTATACACTATACACTACACTAAACACTATACACTACACTATACACTACACTATACACTATACACTACACTAAACACTATACACTACACTATACACTACACCTACACACTACACTATACACTACACTATACACTACACTATACACTACACTATACACTACTACACTACACTATACACTACACTATACACTACTACACTACACTATACACTACACTACACACTACACTACACACTACACTATACACTACACTATACACTACACTACACACTACACTACACACTACACTACACACTACACACTACACTACACTATACACTACACACTACACACTACACTACACACTACACTACACACTACACTACACACTACACACTACACTACACTATACACTACACTATACACTACTACACTACACACTACACTATACACTACACTATACACTACACTACACTATACACTACTACCACACTACACTACACACTACACTATACACTACACTACACTATACACTACACACTACACTATACACTACACTATACACTACACTACACACTACACTATACACTACACTACACACTACACTACACACTACACTATACACTACACTACACACTACACTATACACTACACTATACACTACACTATACACTACACACTACACTATACACTACACTATACACTACACTATACACTACACTATACACTACACTATACACTACACTACACACTATACACTACACTATACACTACACTATACACTACACTATACACTACACTATACACTACACACTACACTATACACTACACTACACACTACACTACACACTACACTACACACTACACTACACACTACACTATACACTACACTACACACTACACTATACACTACACTACACACTACACTACACACTACACTATACACTACACTATACACTACACTACACACTACACTACACACTACACTACACACTATACTACACACTACACTACTACACTACACTATACACTACACTACACACTACTACACTACACTATACACTACACTATACACTACACACTACACTACACACTACACTATACACTACACTACACACTACACTACACACTACACTACACACTATACTATACACTACACTATACACTATACACTACACTACTACACACTACACACTACACTATACACTACACTATACACTACACTATACACTACACTACACACTACACTACACACTACACTATACACTACACTATACACTACACTACACACTACACTACACACTACACTACACACTATACTACACACTACACTATACACTACACTACACACTACACTACACACTACACTACTACACTACACTATACACTACACTACACACTACTACACTACACTATACACTACACTATACACTACACACTACACTACACACTACACTATACACTACACTACACACTACACTACACACTACACTACACACTATACTATACACTACACACTACACTATACACTACACTACACACTACACACAGAGACTTACCTGTCGACGTCTCCATCGCCTCCCTCTCTCTCGATGCGAATGTTCAAAGTTGTTGATCGATTCCAAATCGATTTCAAGATTTTTACTTTAATGGACGTAGTGACGGTAGTGGCAGTACACAATCGACGCGCTATCAATCGCCTGGCAATCGATAATCGATCTGGCGGGGAAGGGAGATTCAACATCAGCATCAACATCATCATCATCAGCATCATCATCATCATCAGCATCATCAGCATCATCAGCATCAGCATCATCATCAGCATCATCAGCATCATCAGCATCAGCATCATCAGCAGCATCAGCATCATCATCAGCATCAACATCATCATCAGCATCAACATCATCAGCAGCATCATCAGCATCATCATCAGCATCATCAGCATCATCATCATCAGCAGCATCATCATCATCAGCATTATCATCATCAGCAGCATCATCATCAGCAGCAGCATCATCATCAGCAGCATCATCATCAGCAGCATCATCATCATCAGCAGCATCATCATCATCATCAGCATTATCATCATCAGCATCATCATCAGCAGCATCATCATCATCAGCAGCATTATCATCATCAGCAGCATCATCATCAGCAGCAGCATCATCATCATCAGCAGCATCATCATCATCAGCAGCATCATCATCATCATCAGCAGCATCATCATCATCAGCAGCATCATCATCATCAGCAGCATCATCAGCAGCATCATCATCATCAGCAGCATCATCATCAGCAGCATCATCATCAGCAGCATCATCATCATCATCAGCAGCATCATCATCATCAGCATCAGCTGCAGCATCATCAGCATCAGCATCATAATCAGTAGCATCATCATCATCATCAGTAGCATCATCATCATCATCAGCAGCATCATCATCATCAGCAGCATCATCAGTAGCATCATCATCAGCATCAATAGCATCATCATCAGCAGCATCATCATCATCAGTAGCAGCAGCATAAGCAGCAGCATCATCGTCAGCATCAGCATCATCATCAGCATCAGCATCAGCATCATCAGCATCATCATCATCATCAGCATCATCAGCAGCATCATCATCATCAGCATCAACATCATCATCAGCATTATCATCATCAGCATCATCAGCAGCATCATCATCATTAGCATCAACATCATCATCAGCATTAACATCATCATCAGCATTAACATCATCATCATCAGCAGCATCATCATCAGCAGCATCATCATCAGCAGCATCATCATCATCATCAGCAGCATCATCATCATTAGCATCAACATCATCATCATCAGCAACATCATCAGCATCATCAGCAGCATCATCATCAGCAGCATCATCATCATCATCAGCAGCATCATCATCATTAGCATCAACATCATCATCAGTAGCAGCATCATCATTAGCATCAACATCATCATCAGCAGCATCATCATCAGCAGCATCATCATCAGCAGCATCATCATCATCATCAGCAGCATCATCATCATCAGCAGCATCATCATCATCAGCAGCATCATCATCATCAGCATCAACATCATCATCAGTAGCAGCATCATCATCAGCATCAACATCATCATCATCAGCATCATCATCAGCATCAGCATCATCAGCATCATCATCATCATCAGCATCAACATCATCAGCAGCATCATCATCAACATCATCAGCATCATCATCATCAGCATTATCATCATCAGCATCATCAGCATCATCATCATCAGCATCATCAGCAGCATCATCATCAGTAGCATCAGCATCATCATCATCAGCATTATCAGCATCATCATCATCAGCATCATCAGCATCATCATCATCAGCATCATCAGCAGCATCATCATCAACATCATCAGCAGCATCATCATCATTAGCATCAACATCATCATCATCAGCAGCATCATCAGCAGCATCATCATCATTAGCATCAACATCATCATCAGTAGCAGCATCATCATCAGCATCATCATCATCATCAGCAGCAGCATCATCATCATTAGCATCATCATCATCATCATCAGCAGCAGCATCATCATTAGCATCAACATCATCATCAGCAGCATCATCATCATCATCATCAGCAGCAGCACCATCATCATCAGCATCATCATCATCAGCAGCAGCATCATCATTAGCATCAACA
>NW_027620455.1:0-52500 GCF_964198595.1 Lampetra fluviatilis | reverse complement strand
CCACTCACCCACCCACCCACTAACCCACTCACCCACCCACTCACCCACCCACCCACCCACCCACTCACCCACTCACCCACCCACCCACCCACCCACCCACTCACCCACCCACCCACCCACTCACCCACCCACCCACCCACTCACCCACCCACTCACCCACCCACCCACTAACCCACTCACCCACCCACTCACCCACCCACCCACTAACCCACTCACCCACCCACTCACTCACCCACTCACCCACTCACCCACCCACCCACTCACCCACCCACCCACTCACCCACCCACCCACTAACCCACTCACCCACTCACCCACCCACTCACCCACCCACCCACTCACCCACCCACTCATTCACCCACCCACTCACCCACCCACTCACCCACCCACTCACCCACCCACCCACCCACCCACTCACCCACCCACCAACCCACCCACTCACCAACCCACCCACTCACCCACTCACCCACTCACCCACCCACCCACCCACTCACCCACCCACCCACTCACCCACCCACTCACCCACGGGGCGCAGGGTGACTGCTGCCACGTGCAGCAGGTGGAGATAGTCGCCCAGCGTGGAGAACTCCACCTCCAGTAGGAGGCCGCCCTCCATCACGTGACGCCGACGTCGGAGGAGCGGAGCCAATCGCATCGCTGCAGACTCCTGCACCCGGATACGGGGGGGTGGGGGGGGCCCCCCCGCCCCTCCACCCTCACCACCCTCACCACCCTCACCACCGCCACCCTCACCGCCACCCTCACCGCCACCCTCACCACCGCCACCCTCACCGCCACCCTCACCGCCACCCTCACCGCCACCCTCACCGCCATCGTCGCCCTCGAACTCAAGAAGGTTCAGGAATGAAGAGCTAGTGGGGAGGGGTGGGGGGCGGTAGTGGTGAGTGTAGTTGTGGTGAGTAGTGGTGAGTAGTGGTGAGTGGTTGGTGAGTGTAGTGGTGGTGAGTGGTGGTGAGTAGTGGTGAGTGGTGGTGAGGTGTAGTTGTGGTGAGTGGTGGTGAGTAGTGGTGAGTGGTGGTGAGGGGGGGGCGGTAGTGGTGAGTAGTGGTGAGTAGTGGTGAGTGGTGGTGAGTGTAGTGGTGGTGAGTGGTGGTGAGTAGTGGTGAGTGGTGGTGAGTGTAGTGGTGGTGAGTGGTGGTGAGTAGTGGTGAGTGGTGGTGAGTGGTGGTGAGTAGTGGTGAGTGGTGGTGAGTGTAGTGGTGGTGAGTGGTGGTGAGTAGTGGTGAGTGGTGGTGAGTGTAGTTGTGGTGAGTGGTGGTGAGTAGTGGTGAGTGGTGGTGAGGGGGGGGCGGTAGTGGTGAGTAGTGGTGAGTAGTGGTGAGTGGTGGTGAGTGTAGTGGTGGTGAGTGGTGGTGAGTAGTGGTGAGTGGTGGTGAGTGTAGTGGTGGTGAGTGGTGGTGAGTAGTGGTGAGTGGTGGTGAGTGGTGGTGAGTAGTGGTGAGTGGTGGTGAGTGTAGTGGTGGTGAGTGGTGGTGAGTAGTGGTGAGTGGTGGTGAGTGTAGTGGTGGTGAGTGGTGGTGAGTAGTGGTGAGTGGTGGTGAGTGTAGTGGTGGTGAGTGGTGGTGAGTAGTGGTGAGTGTGGTGAGGGGGGGCGGTAGTGGTGAGTGGTGGTGAGTAGTGGTGAGTAGTGGTGAGTGGTGGTGAGTGTAGTGGTGGTGAGTGGTGGTGAGTAGTGGTGAGTGGTGGTGAGTGTAGTGGTGGTGAGTGGTGGTGAGTAGTGGTGAGTGGTGGTGAGGGGGGGGCGGTAGTGGTGAGTGGTGGTGAGTGGTGGTGAGTGGTGGTGAGTGGTGGTGAGTGGTGGTGAGTGGTGGTGAGTGTAGTGGTGGTGAGTGGTGGTGAGTAGTGGTGAGTGTGGTGAGTGTAGTGGTGGTGAGTGGTGGTGAGTGGTGGTGAGTGGTGGTGAGTGTAGTGGTGGTGAGTGGTGGTGAGTGGTGGTGAGTGGTGGTGAGGGGGGGGCGGTAGTGGTGAGTGTAGTGGTGGTGAGTAGTGGTGAGTGGTGGTGAGTGTAGTGGTGGTGAGTGGTGGTGAGTAGTGGTGAGTAGTGGTGAGTGGTGGTGAGTGTAGTGGTGGTGAGTGGTGGTGAGTAGTGGTGAGTGGTGGTGAGTAGTGGTGAGTGTAGTGGTGGTGAGTGGTGGTGAGTGGTGGTGAGTGGTGGTGAGTAGTGGTGAGTGGTGGTGAGTGGTGGTGAGTGTAGTGGTGGTGAGTAGTGGTGAGTAGTGGTGAGTGGTGGTGAGTGGTGGTGAGTGGTGGTGAGAGGGGGGGGCGGTAGTGGTGAGTGGTGGTGAGTAGTGGTGAGTAGTGGTGAGTGGTGGTGAGTGTAGTGGTGGTGAGTGGTGGTGAGTAGTGGTGAGTGGTGGTGAGTGTAGTGGTGGTGAGTGGTGGTGAGTAGTGGTGAGTGGTGGTGAGGGGGGGGCGGTAGTGGTGAGTGGTGGTGAGTGGTGGTGAGTGGTGGTGAGTGGTGGTGAGTGGTGGTGAGTAGTGGTGAGTGGTGGTGAGTGGTGGTGAGTGGTGGTGAGTGGTGGTGAGTGGTGGTGAGTGTAGTGGTGGTGAGTGGTGGTGAGTAGTGGTGAGTGGTGGTGAGTGTAGTGGTGGTGAGTGGTGGTGAGTGGTGGTGAGTGGTGGTGAGTGTAGTGGTGGTGAGTGGTGGTGAGTGGTGGTGAGGGGGGGGCGGTAGTGGTGAGTGTAGTGGTGGTGAGTAGTGGTGAGTAGTGGTGAGTGGTGGTGAGTGTAGTGGTGGTGAGTGGTGGTGAGTGGTGGTGAGTGGTGGTGAGGGGGGGGCGGTAGTGGTGAGTGTAGTGGTGGTGAGTAGTGGTGAGTAGTGGTGAGTGGTGGTGAGTGTAGTGGTGGTGAGTGGTGGTGAGTAGTGGTGAGTGGTGGTGAGTGTAGTGGTGGTGAGTGGTGGTGAGTGGTGGTGAGTGGTGGTGAGGGGGGGGCGGTAGTGGTGAGTGTAGTGGTGGTGAGTAGTGGTGAGTAGTGGTGAGTGGTGGTGAGTGTAGTGGTGGTGAGTGGTGGTGAGTGGTGGTGAGTGGTGGTGAGGGGGGGGCGGTAGTGGTGAGTGTAGTGGTGGTGAGTAGTGGTGAGTAGTGGTGAGTGGTGGTGAGTGTAGTGGTGGTGAGTGGTGGTGAGTGGTGGTGAGTGGTGGTGAGGGGGGGGCGGTAGTGGTGAGTGTAGTGGTGGTGAGTAGTGGTGAGTAGTGGTGAGTGGTGGTGAGTGTAGTGGTGGTGAGTGGTGGTGAGTGGTGGTGAGTGGTGGTGAGGGGGGGGCGGTAGTGGTGAGTGGTGGTGAGTGGTGGTGAGTGGTGGTGAGTAGTGGTGAGTGGTGGTGAGTGGTGGTGAGTAGTGGTGAGTGTAGTGGTGGTGAGTAGTGGTGAGTGTAGTGGTGGTGAGTAGTGGTGAGTAGTGGTGAGTGGTGGTGAGTGGTGGTGAGTGGTGGTGAGTGTAGTGGTGGTGAGTGGTGGTGAGTAGTGGTGAGTGGTGGTGAGTGGTGGTGAGTGGTGGTGAGTGTAGTGGTGGTGAGTGGTGGTGAGTAGTGGTGAGTGGTGGTGAGTGGTGGTGAGTGGTGGTGAGTGTAGTGGTGGTGAGTGGTGGTGAGTGGTGGTGAGTGGTGGTGAGGGGGGGGCGGTAGTGGTGAGTGGTGGTGAGTAGTGGTGAGTGTAGTTGTGGTGAGTGGTGGTGAGTAGTGGTGAGTGGTGGTGAGGGGGGGGCGGTAGTGGTGAGTGGTGGTGAGTGGTGGTGAGTGGTGGTGAGTGGTGGTGAGTAGTGGTGAGTGTAGTTGTGGTGAGTGGTGGTGAGTAGTGGTGAGTGGTGGTGAGGGGGGGGCGGTAGTGGTGAGTAGTGGTGAGTGGTGGTGAGTGGTGGTGAGTGGTGGTGAGTAGTGGTGAGTGGTGGTGAGTGTAGTGGTGGTGAGTAGTGGTGAGTAGTGGTGAGTGGTGGTGAGTGTAGTGGTGGTGAGTGGTGGTGAGTAGTGGTGAGTGGTGGTGAGGGGGGGGCGGTAGTGGTGAGTGGTGGTGAGTGGTGGTGAGTAGTGGTGAGTGGTGGTGAGTGTAGTGGTGGTGAGTGGTGGTGAGTGTGGTGGTGAGTGGTGGTGAGTGTAGTGGTGGTGAGTGGTGGTGAGTAGTGGTGAGTGGTGGTGAGTGTAGTGGTGGTGAGTAGTGGTGAGTGGTGGTGAGTGTAGTGGTGGTGAGTGGTGGTGAGTAGTGGTGAGTGGTGGTGAGTGTAGTGGTGGTGAGTGGTGGTGAGTGTGGTGGTGAGTGGTGAGTGGTGGTGGTGAGGAGTGGTGAGTAGTGGTGAGTAGTGGTGAGTAGTGGTGAGTGGTGGTGGTGAGTGTAGTGGTGAGTGTAGTGGTGAGTGTAGTGGTGAGTGTAGTGGTGAGTAGTGGTGAGTAGTGGTGAGTGGTGGTGAGTGGTGGTGGTGAGTGTAGTGGTGAGTGTAGTGGTGAGTGTAGTGGTGAGTGTAGTGGTGAGTAGTGGTGAGTAGTGGTGAGTGTAGTGGTGAGTGTAGTGGTGAGTGTAGTGGTGAGTGTAGTGGTGAGTGTAGTGGTGAGTAGTGGTGAGTAGTGGTGAGTGTAGTGGTGAGTAGTGGTGAGTAGTGGTGAGTGTAGTGGTGAGTAGTGGTGAGTGTAGTGGTGAGTAGTGGTGAGTGTAGTGGTGAGTAGTGGTGAGTAGTGGTGAGTGTAGTGGTGAGTGTAGTGGTGAGTGGTGGTGAGTGTAGTGGTGAGAGTAGTGGTGAGTAGTGGTGAGTAGTGGTGAGTAGTGGTGAGTGTAGTGGTGAGTGGTGGTGAGTGGTGGTACCCATGAAGGTGTCTATCGTAGGGTGCTAGCGAGTGGCGTCTGCGTATCAGCAGCACTGGGCAGTGGTGAGTGGTGAGTGGTGAGTGTAGTGGTGAGTGTAGTGGTGAGTAGTGGTGAGTGTAGTGGTGAGTAGTGGTGAGTAGTGGTGAGTGGTGGTACCCATGAAGGTGTCTATCGTAGGGTGCTAGCGAGTGGCGTCTGCGTATCAGCAGCACTGGGCAGTGGTGAGTGGTGAGTGGTGAGTGTAGTGGTGAGTAGTGGTGAGTGTAGTGGTGAGTAGTGGTGAGTGTGGTGAGTAGTGGTGAGTGTAATGGTGAGTAGTGGTGAGTAGTGGTGAGTGGTGGTACCCATGAAGGTGTCTATCGTAGGGTGCTAGCGAGTGGCGTCTGCGTATCAGCAGCACTGGGCAGTGGTGAGTGGTGAGTGGTGAGTGTAGTGGTGAGTGTAGTGGTGAGTAGTGGTGAGTGTAGTGGTGAGTAGTGGTGAGTGTAATGGTGAGTGGTGGTACCCATGAAGGTGTCTATCGTAGGGTGCTAGCGAGTGGCGTCTGCGTATCAGCAGCACTGGGCAGTGGTGAGTGGTGAGTGTAGTGGTGAGTGGTGGTGAGTGTAGTGGTGAGTGTAGTGGTGAGTGTAGTGGTGAGTGTAGTGGTGAGTGTAGTGGTGAGTGTAGTGGTGAGTGTAGTGGTGAGTGGTGGTGAGTAGTGGTACCCATGTAGGTGTCTATCGTAGGGTGCTAGCGAGTGGCGTCTGCGTATCAGCAGCACTGGGCAGTGGTGAGTGGTGAGTGTAGTGGTGAGTGGTGAGTGTAGTGGTGAGTGTAGTGGTGAGTGGTGGTGAGTGGTGGTACCCATGAAGGTGTCTATCGTAGGGTGCTAGCGAGTGGCGTCTGCGTATCAGCAGCACTGGGCAGTGGTGAGTGGTGAGTGTAGTGGTGGTGAGTGTAGTGGTGAGTAGTGGTGAGTAGTGGTGAGTGTAGTGGTGAGTGTAGTGGTGAGTGGTGGTGAGTGGTGGTACCCATGAAGGTGTCTATCGTAGGGTGCTAGCGAGTGGCGTCTGCGTATCAGCAGCACTGGGCAGTGGTGAGTGGTGAGTGGTGGTGAGTGTAGTGGTGAGTGTAGTGGTGAGTGTAGTGGTGAGTGTAGTGGTGAGTGTAGTGGTGAGTGTAGTGGTGAGTGTAGTGGTGAGTGGTGGTGAGTGGTGGTACCCATGAAGGTGTCTATCGTAGGGTGCTAGCGAGTGGCGTCTGCGTATCAGCAGCACTGGGCAGTGGTGAGTGGTGAGTGGTGAGTGTAGTGGTGAGTGTAGTGGTGAGTAGTGGTGAGTGTAGTGGTGAGTAGTGGTGAGTGTAATGGTGAGTGGTGGTACCCATGAAGGTGTCTATCGTAGGGTGCTAGCGAGTGGCGTCTGCGTATCAGCAGCACTGGGCAGTGGTGGTGGTGAGTGTAGTGGTGGTGAGTGTAGTGGTGAGTAGTGGTGAGTGTAGTGGTGAGTGTAGTGGTGAGTAGTGGTGAGTGTAGTGGTGAGTGGTGGTGAGTGGTGGTGAGTGGTGGTACCCATGAAGGTGTCTATCGTAGGGTGCTAGCGAGTGGCGTCTGCGTATCAGCAGCACTGGGCAGTTTGCCGCCAGGAGACTCTCGGCGCTCGCTGATCCGCGCCGCCCGCTGCTGAAGTTGTCGAGAAAGCGGACAGCCTGTCCCTCTAGAGGCACCTGGGACACGGAGAGAGACAGAGAGAGACACAGAGAGACACGCTGCTGAAGTTGTCGAGAAAGCGGACAGCCTGTCCCTCTAGAGGCACCTGGGACACGGAGAGAGACAGAGAGAGACAGAGAGAGACACGCTGCTGAAGTTGTCGAGAAAGCGGACAGCCTGTCCCTCTAGAGGCACCTGGGACACGGAGAGAGACAGAGAGAGACAGAGAGAGACACGCTGCTGAAGTTGTCGAGAAAGCGGACAGCCTGTCCCTCTAGAGGCACCTGGGACACGGAGAGAGACAGAGAGAGACACAGAGAGACACGCTGCTGAAGTTGTCGAGAAAGCGGACAGCCTGTCCCTCTAGAGGCACCTGGGACACGGAGAGAGACAGAGAGAGACAGAGAGAGACACGCTGCTGAAGTTGTCGAGAAAGCGGACAGCCTGTCCCTCTAGAGGCACCTGAGACACGGAGAGAGACAGAGAGAGACACAGAGAGACACGCTGCTGAAGTTGTCGAGAAAGCGGACAGCCTGTCCCTCTAGAGGCACCTGAGACACGGAGAGAGACAGAGAGAGACACAGAGAGACACGCTGCTGAAGTTGTCGAGAAAGCGGACAGCCTGTCCCTCTAGAGGCACCTGGGACACGGAGAGAGACAGAGAGAGACACAGAGAGACACGCTGCTGAAGTTGTCGAGAAAGCGGACAGCCTGTCCCTCTAGAGGCACCTGGGACACGGAGAGAGACACAGAGAGACACAGAGAGACCCGCTGCTGAAGTTGTCGAGAAAGCGGACAGCCTGTCCCTCTAGAGGCACCTGGGACACGGAGAGAGACACAGAGAGACACAGAGAGACCCGCTGCTGAAGTTGTCGAGAAAGCGGACAGCCTGTCCCTCTAGAGGCACCTGGGACACGGAGAGAGACACAGAGAGACACAGAGAGACACGCTGCTGAAGTTGTCGAGAAAGCGGACAGCCTGTCCCTCTAGAGGCACCTGAGACACGGAGAGAGACAGAGAGAGACACAGAGAGACACGCTGCTGAAGTTGTCGAGAAAGCGGACAGCCTGTCCCTCTAGAGGCACCTGGGACACGGAGAGAGACAGAGAGAGACAGAGAGAGACACGCTGCTGAAGTTGTCGAGAAAGCGGACAGCCTGTCCCTCTAGAGGCACCTGGGACACGGAGAGAGACAGAGAGAGACACAGAGAGACACGCTGCTGAAGTTGTCGAGAAAGCGGACAGCCTGTCCCTCTAGAGGCACCTGGGACACGGAGAGAGACACAGAGAGACACAGAGAGACACGCTGCTGAAGTTGTCGAGAAAGCGGACAGCCTGTCCCTCTAGAGGCACCTGAGACACGGAGAGAGACAGAGAGAGACACAGAGAGACACGCTGCTGAAGTTGTCGAGAAAGCGGACAGCCTGTCCCTCTAGAGGCACCTGGGACACGGAGAGAGACAGAGAGAGACAGAGAGAGACACGCTGCTGAAGTTGTCGAGAAAGCGGACAGCCTGTCCCTCTAGAGGCACCTGGGACACGGAGAGAGACAGAGAGAGACACAGAGAGACACGCTGCTGAAGTTGTCGAGAAAGCGGACAGCCTGTCCCTCTAGAGGCACCTGGGACACGGAGAGAGACAGAGAGAGACACAGAGAGACACGCTGCTGAAGTTGTCGAGAAAGCGGACAGCCTGTCCCTCTAGAGGCACCTGGGACACGGAGAGAGACAGAGAGAGACAGAGAGAGACACGCTGCTGAAGTTGTCGAGAAAGCGGACAGCCTGTCCCTCTAGAGGCACCTGGGACACGGAGAGAGACAGAGAGAGACAGAGAGAGACACGCTGCTGAAGTTGTCGAGAAAGCGGACAGCCTGTCCCTCTAGCGGCACCTGGGACACGGAGAGAGACAGAGAGAGACAGAGAGAGACACAGAGAGACAGAGAGAGACACAAAGACACAGAGACACAGAGAGAGACACAAAGACACAGAGACACAGAGACACAGAGACACAGAGAGAGACACAAAGACACAGAGACACAGAGAGAGACACAAAGACACAGAGACACAGAGACACAGAGAGAGACACAAAGACACAGAGAGACAGAGAGAGACACAGAGAGAGACACAGAGAGACACAGAGAGACACGCTGCTGAAGTTGTCGAGAAAGCGGACAGCCTGTCCCTCTAGCGGCACCTGAGACACAGAGAGAGACACAGAGACACAGAGAGACACAGAGAGACACAGAGAGATACAAAGACACAGAGAGAGACAGAGACACAGAGAGACACAGAGAGAGACAGAGAGACAGAGACATGGAGAGACACAGAGAGAGAGACAGAGAGAGACAGAGACACAGAGAGACACAGAGACACAGAGAGACAGAGAGACAGAGAGAGACAGAGAGAGAGACAGAGAGACACAGAGACACAGAGACACAGAGAGACACAGAGACACAGAGAGACACAGAGACACAGAGAGACAGAGAGAGACACAGAGACACAGAGAGACAGAGACACAGAGAGACACAGAGAAAGACAGAGAGACAGAGACATGGAGAGACACAGAGACACAGAGAGACACAGAGACACAGAGAGACAGAGAGAGACACAGAGACACAGAGAGACAGAGACACAGAGAGACACAGAGAGAGACAGAGAGACAGAGACATGGAGAGACACAGAGACACAGAGAGACACAGAGAGACACAGAGACACAGAGAGACACAGAGAGACACAGAGACACAGAGAGACACAGAGAGACACAGAGAGACACAGAGAGACACAGAGAGAGACAGAGACACAGAGAGACACAGAGAGACACAGAGACACAGAGAGACACAGAGAGACACAGAGAGAGACAGAGACACAGAGAGACACAGAGAGACACAGAGACACAGAGAGACACAGAGAGACACAGAGAGACACAGAGAGACACAGAGAGACACAGAGACACAGAGAGACAGAGACACAGAGAGACACAGAGAAAGACAGAGAGACAGAGACATGGAGAGACAGAGAGAGACACAGAGAGACAGAGACATGGAGAGACACAGAGAGAGAGACACAGAGAGACACAGAGACACAGAGAGAGACAGAGACACAGAGACATGGAGAGAGACAGAGACACAGAGAGACAGAGAGAGACACAGAGACACAGAGCGAGACACACAGAGAGAGACACAGAGAGACACAGAGACACAGAGACATGGAGAGACAGAGAGAGACACAGAGACACAGAGAGACACAGAGAGACACACAGAGAGAGACACAGAGAGACACAGAGACACAGAGAGACACAGAGACACAGAGACATGGAGAGACAGAGAGAGACACAGAGACACAGAGAGACACAGAGCGAGACACACAGAGAGAGACACAGAGAGACACAGAGACACAGAGAGACACAGAGACACAGAGACATGGAGAGACAGAGACACAGAGAGACAGAGACACAGAGACACAGAGACACAGAGAGACAGAGACACAGAGACACGGAGAGACACGGAGAGACACAGAGACACAGAGAGACAGAGAGAGAGACACAGAGAGACACAGAGACACGGAGAGACACGGAGAGACACAGAGACACAGAGAGACAGAGACACACAGAGACACAGAGCGAGACACACAGAGAGAGACACAGAGAGATCACGACCCTGATGAGATGTTAACTACCTCGCCTGGTACGCAGGAGGCCCTGGGTTCAATGCCCCCCCCACCCGTGCCCCCCCCCTCCCACCCCCCCCCGCCACCCCCCCCACCAACACCCCCCCCTCCCACCCCACCCCCCACCCCCCCCACCAACACCCCCCCCTCCCACCCCCACCCCCCACCCCCCCCACCAACACCCCCCCCTCCCACCCCCACCACCACCCCCCCCACCAACACCCCCCCCTCCCACCCCCCCCACCAACACCCCCCCCTCCCACCCCCACCACCACCCCCCCCACCAACACCCCCCCCTCCCACCTCCACCACCACCCCCCCCACCAACACCCCCCCCACCCCCCCCACCAACACCCCCCCCACCCCCCCCACCAACACCCCCCCCACCCCCCCCACCAACACCCCCCCATCCCCGCCATCCTCCCCCCGTGCCCCCCCCCCACCCCCCCGTGCCCCCCCCCACCAACCCCACCAACACCCCACCCCCCCACCACCACCACCCCACCCCCCCCACCCCCCCACCCCCCCTCTCACCCGCCACCACCCCCCCACCTTGGTGCCCCCCGACGTCACGAGCACCATGGGGCGGCCCCTCCCCCCGTGCCCGCCCCCACCAACCCCACCCCCCCCCCGTGCCAACCCCCACCAACCCCACCAACACCCCACCCCCCCACCAACACCCCCCCACCACCAACACCCCACCCCCCCACCAACACCCCCCCCACCACCCCCACCAACACCCCCCCACCCCCCAACCCCACCCCCCTCTCACCCGCCCACCCCCCCACCCCACCCGTGCCCCCCCCCCCCCACCTTGGTGCCCCCCGACGTCACGAGCACCACGGGACGGCCCCTCCCCCCGTGGAGGCGCACAAATCGTCGCATCCTGAGGGCCGCCTCGGCCAGGCCGGCGGGGGGAGGCCACGACGCCAACTCGTCCACCTCCTCCTCGTCCACCTCCTCGTCCACCTCCTCGTCCACCTCCTCGTGGTCGTCCACATCGTCCACCTCGTGGTGGTCCACCTTCATCGTCCATCGGCACGCGCGCGGACAAACGGGGGATGTTGGGGCAAGGGTAGCAGACACACACTCACTCAGTCAGTCACTCAGTCAGTCACTCAGTCAGTCACTCACTCACTCAGTCAGTCACTCAGTCAGTCACTCAGTCAGTCACTCACTCACTCAGTCAGTCACTCAGTCAGTCACTCAGTCAGTCACTCAGTCACTC
Source organism: Lampetra fluviatilis (assembly GCF_964198595.1). Classification (NCBI taxonomy): domain Eukaryota; kingdom Metazoa; phylum Chordata; class Hyperoartia; order Petromyzontiformes; family Petromyzontidae; genus Lampetra; species Lampetra fluviatilis. The sequence goes on along the minus strand of NW_027620455.1, from coordinate 41,108 downwards.
AGTCATTCAGCCAGTCAGTCAGTCACTCAGTCACTCAGTCATTCAACCAGTCAGTCAGTCACTCAGTCACTCACTCAGTCAGTCACTCAGTCAGTCACTCAGTCACTCACTCACTCATTCACTCACTCACTCATTCACTCAGTCACCCACTCAGTCACTCAACCATTCACACACTCAACCACTCACTCACCCACCCACACACCCACTCACCCACCCATCCAACCACACACTCACTCACCCACTCACTCACTCACCCACCCACCCAACCACACACTCATCCACTCACTCACCCACCCACCCACACACTCACCCACCCACACACCCACCCACTCACCCACCCACACACTCACCCACCCACACACCCACCCACTCACCCACCCACACACTCACCCACCCACACACCCACCCACTCACCCACACACTCACCCACACACTCACCCACCCACTCACCCACCGACTCATCCACCCACCCACACATCCACTCAGTCACCCACTCACTCACCCACCCACTCACTCACCCACTCACTCACTCACCCACACACTCAGTCACTCACTCACTCACCCATCCCACCCACCCAGACACCCACTCACACACTCACTCACCCACCCACTCACCCACTCACCCACACAGACACCCACACACTCACTCACCCACCCACCCACCCACTCACTCACCCACCCACTCACTCACCCACTCACTCACTCTACTACTCACTCACCCACTCACCCACCCACTCACCCAGGCACAGGTAAAGCTCCCCCAGGTAACCCCCCCACACACACACAGGGCTGTAGGGGCAAGTGCTGTTAGTAGCGAGTAGCAGCAGAAGCACTGCCTGTGACACACACAGAGGGGGGTGGGTGGCCACCACCACCACCACGCCCGGCCGCCTTTGTCTCCCCCAGTGCTGGCGTTGTTTACTACACACCACTAACCGCTGCACCACCGCTCCCCACCTCACCTCCCCCCACCTCCTCCACTCAACACCCCCCCCTCACCTCCACCTCCCCCCCACCCCCCCCCCCCCCCTCACCTCGTCCCCCACTCCCCCCCCCCTCACACCCCCCCCCTCACCTCCCCCCACCACCCCCCCACCTCCCCCACCACCCCCCCCCCACCTCGTCCCCCACCTCCCCCCCACTCCCCCCCACCTCGTCCCCCACTCCCCCCCCCCTCACCTCGTCCCCCACTCCCCCCCCCTCACATCCCCCCCCCTCACCTCCCCCCCACTCCCCCACCACCCCCCCCCACCTCGTCCCCCACCTCCCCCCCACCCCCCCACTCCCCCCCACCTCGTCCCCCACTCCCCCCCCTCACATCCCCCCCCTCACACCCCCCCCTCACCTCCCCCCACCACCCCCCCACTCCCCCACCACCCCCCCCCCCCACCTCGTCCCCCACCTCCCCCCCACCCCCCCACTCCCCCCCACCTCGTCCCCCACTCCCCCCCCTCACATCCCCCCCCCTCACCTCCCCCCCACCCCACCTCCCCTCCACCCCCCACCCTCCCCCACCACCTCGTCCCCCCCCCCACCTTCCCACCTCCCCCCCCCACTCCCCCCCCACCTCCCCCCCCTCCTCCACCTCCCCACCTCCCCCCCCACCTCCCCCCCCACCTCCCCCACAACCCCCCTACCTCCTCCCCCACCACCTCCTCCCCCCCACCCCCCCACCTTCCCCCCACCTCCCCCCCACCTCCCCCCACCTCCCCCACCCCCCCACCTCCCCCCCACCTTCCCCCCACCTCCCCCCACCCCCCCACCTCCCCCCCCACCTCCCCCCACCCCCCCACCTCCCCCCCACCTCCCCCCACCCCCCCCACCTCCCCCCCACCTCCCCCCCACCTTCCCCCCACCTTCCCCCCACCTCCCCCCACCCCCCCCACCTCCCCCCCCACCTCCCCCCCACCTCCCCCCCACCTCCCCCCACCCCCCCACCTCCCCCCCCACCTCCCCCCCACCTCGCCGTCGATTCTCTTCCGCGTCTCCTCCGCGACCTCCACTCCCTGCGCCGCCATCGCTGTTTGGGTTCGGAGATGACGTCACGTAACCTAGTGACGTCTCGTCTCCTCCCCCCCTCCACGTGACGTCATGTCGCCTCTACCTCCCCCTAACCTCGCGACGTTACGTCACCTCCTGCTGCTACTCCACCCCCCAGCAAGCCTCCGTGCCGTTACGTCACCGCCTCCTCCTCCCGGTGACGTCACGTCACCCCAGAGCCGCGTTAAGTCACAGAATGATGTCACGCCCATAGACTCAACACTGCCCACAGACTCAACACTGCCCACAGACTCAACACTGCCCACAGACTCAACACTGCCCATAGACTCAACACTGCACCATAGACTCAACACTGCCCATAGACTCAACACTGCACCATAGACTCAACACTGCCCATAGACTCAACACTGCCCATAGACTCAACACTGCCCACAGACTCAACACTGCCCACAGACTCAACACTGCCCACAGACTCAACACTGCCCATAGACTCAACACTGCACCATAGACTCAACACTGCCCATAGACTCAACACTGCACCATAGACTCAACACTGCCCATAGACTCAACACTGCCCATAGACTCAACACTACCCATAGACTCAACACTGCACCATAGACTCAACACTGCACCATAGACTCAACACTGCCCATAGACTCAACACTGCCCATAGACTCAACACTGCACCATAGACTCAACACTGCCCATAGACTCAACACTACCCATAGACCCACCACTGCCCATAGACTCAACACTACCCATAGACCCAACACTGCCCATACACCCAACACTGCCCATAGACTCAACACTGCACCATAGACTCAACACTGCCCATAGACTCAACACTGCACCATAGACTCAACACTGCCCATAGACTCAACACTGCCCATAGACTCAACACTGCCCATAGACTCAACACTGCCCATAGACTCAACACTGCCCATAGACTCAACACTGCCCATAGACTCAACACTGCCCATAGACTCAACACTGCCCACAGACTCAACACTACCCATACACTCAACACTGCCCATAGACTCAACACTGCACCATAGACTCAACACTGCCCACAGACTCAACACTGCACCATAGACTCAACACTGCACCATAGACTCAACACTGCCCATAGACTCAGCACTGCCCATAGACTCAACACTGCCCATAGACTCAACACTGCACCATAGACTCAACACTGCCCACAGACTCAACACTGCACCATAGACTCAACACTGCACCATAGACTCAACACTGCCCATAGACTCAGCACTGCCCATAGACTCAACACTGCCCATACACTCAACACTGCCCACAGACTCAACACTGCCCATAGACCCAACACTGCCCACAGACTCAACACTGCCCATAGACTCAACACTGCCCATAGACTCAACACTGCCCATAGACTCAACACTGCACCATAGACTCAACACTGCACCATAGACTCAACACTGCACCATAGACTCAACACTGCCCATAGACTCAACACTGAACCATAGACTCAACACTGCCCATAGACTCAACACTGCCCATAGACTCAACACTGCACCATAGACTCAACACTACCCATAGACTCAACACTGCCCATAGACTCAACACTGCCCATAGACTCAACACTGCCCATAGACTCAACACTGCCCATAGACTCAACACTGCACCATAGACTCAACACTGCACCATAGACTCAACACTGCACCATAGACTCAACACTGCACCATAGACTCAACACTGCACCATAGACTCAACACTGCACCATAGACTCAACACTGCACCATAGACTCAACACTGCACCATACACTCAACACTGCCCATAGACTCAACACTGCCCATAGACTCAACACTGCACCATAGACTCAACACTGCCACAGACTCAACACTGCACCATAGACTCAACACTGCCCATAGACTCAACACTGCCCATAGACTCAACACTGCCCACAGACTCAACACTGCACCATAGACTCAACACTGCCCATAGACTCAACACTGCCCATAGACTCAACACTGCCCACAGACTCAACACTGCCCACAGACTCAACACTGCCCATAGACTCAACACTGCCCATAGACTCAACACTGCCCACAGACTCAACACTGCCCATAGACTCAACACTGCACCATAGACTCAACACTGCCCATAGACTCAACACTGCCCATAGACTCAACACTGCCCATAGACTCAACACCACCCATAGACTCAACACTACCCATAGACTCAACACTACCCATAGACTCAACACTATCCATAGACTCAACACTGCCCATAGACTCAACACTACCCATAGACTCAACACTGCCCATAGACTCAACACTGCCCATAGACTCAACACTGCCCATAGACTCAACACTACCCATAGACTCAACACTATCCATAGACTCAACACTACCCATAGACTCAACACTACCCATAGACTCAACACTGCCCATAGACTCAACACTACCCATAGACTCAACACTGCCCATAGCCTCAACACTGCCCATAGACTCAACACTGCCCATAGACTCAACACTGCCCATAGACTCAACACTATCCATAGACTCAACACTACCATAGACTCAACACTGCCCATAGACTCAACACTGCCCCATAGACTCAACACTATCCATAGACTCAACACTACCCATAGACTCAACACTGCCCATAGACTCAACACTGCCCTATAGACTCAACACCACCCATAGACTCAACACTGCCCACAGACTCAACACTGCCTATAGAATTAACACTGCCCATAGACTCAACACTGCACCATAGACTCAACACTATCCATAGACTCAACACTATCCATAGACTCAACACTGCCCATAGACTCAACACTGCCCTATAGACTCAACACCACCCATAGACTCAACACTGCCCACAGACTCAACACTGCCTATAGAATTAACACTGCCCATAGACTCAACACTGCCCCATAGACTCAACACTATCCATAGACTCAACACTGCCCATAGACTCAACACTGCACCATAGACTCAACACTGCCCATAGACTCAACACTGCCCATAGACTCAACACTGCACCATAGACTCAACACTACCCATAAACTCAACACTGCACCATAGACTCAACACTACCCATAGACTCAACACTGCACCATAGACTCAACACTGCCCATAGACTCAACACTGCCCATAGACTCAACACTGCCCATAGACTCAACACTGCCCATACACTCAACACTGCCCATAGACTCAACACTGCCCCATAGACTCAACACTATCCATAGACTCAACACTGCCCATAGACTCAACACTGCACCATAGACTCAACACTGCCCATAGACTCAACACTGCCCATAGACTCAACACTGCACCATAGACTCAACACTACCCATAGACTCAACACTGCACCATAGACTCAACACTACCCATAGACTCAACACTGCACCATAGACTCAACACTGCCCATAGACTCAACACTGCCCATAGACTCAACACTGCCCATAGACTCAACACTGCCCATACACTCAACACTGCCCATAGACTCAACACTGCCCATAGACTCAACACTGCCCATAGACTCAACACTGCACCATAGACTCAACACTGCCCATAGACTCAACACTGCCCATAGACTCAACACTACCCATAGACTCAACACTGCCCATAGACTCAACACTGCACCATAGACTCAACACTACCCATAGACTCAACACTGCCCATAGACTCAACACTGTACATAGACTCAACACTGCCCATAGACTCAACACTGCCCATAGACTCAACACTGCCCACAGACTCAGCACTGCCCATAGACTCAGCACTGCCCATAGACTCAACACTGCCCATAGACTCAGCACTACCCATAGACTCAACACTGCCCGTAGGTTAACACTGCTCATTCCCTCACTAACTCACCCAAACTCTCATCCACACACCCACTCACCCACTCACCCACCCACTCACTCACTCACCCACCCACCCAGTCACTCACCCACACACTCACACAATCACCCACCCACTCACTCACTCACCCACCCACTCACCAACACACCTACTCACTCACCCACTCACTCACTCACCCACTCAATCACTCACTCGCACATCCACCCACTCACTCACCCGCTCATCTGTCCATTCACTCTCTCACCCATTCCCCCACTCACTCACCCGCTCACCCACCCACTCAACCACCCACTCACTCACTCGCTCATCTGCCCACTCACTCTTTCTCTCACCCACTCACTCACTCACCCACCCACCCACTCACTCACCCATTCCCCCACTCACTCACTCACTCACCCGCTCATCTGTCCACTCACTCTCTCACCCATTCCCCCACTCACTCACCCACCCACTCACTCACCCAACCACCCACTCACTCACTCACCCGCTCATCTGTCCACTCACTCTCTCACCCATTCCCCCACTCACTCACTCACCCACCCACTCACTCACTCACCCACCCACCCACCCACTCACTCACCCAACCACCCACTCACTCACTCACCCGCTCATCTGTCCACTCACTCTCTCACCCATTCCCCCACTCACTCATTCACCCACCCACTCACTCACCCACTCACCCACTCACTCACTCACCCACCCACCCACTAACCCAACCACTCACTCACTCACCCGCTCATCTGCCCACTCACTCTCTCTCCCACTCACTCACTCACACAACCACCCACTCACTCACTCACCCGCTCATCTGTCCACTCACTCTTCCTCTCACTCACCCACTCACTCACCCACCCACCCACTCACTTACCCACTCACTCACTCACCCAACCACCCACTCACTCACTCACCCGCTCATCTGTCCACTCACTCTCTCACCCATTCCCCCACTCACTCATTCACCCACCCACCCACTCACTCACCCGCTCACCCACTCACTCACTCACCCACCCACCCACTAACCCAACCACTCACTCACCCGCTCATCTGTCCACTCACTCTCTCACCCACTCACTCACCCACCCACTCACTCACCCACTCACTCGCTCGCTCACTCACCCACTCACTCACTCACCCACCCACTCACTCACCCACCCACTCACTCACCCACTCACTCTCTCACCCACTCACCCAGATCCACTCTCTCCCGACTCCCTCTCCCTCCGCCGTCATCCTTTGATGTCCACCCCTCCCCTTCACTCCCCCCCCCTCTCTCTCTCCCTCTCTTCTTTCTTTTTCACGATCACAGGAAACAAGAAGATGCTCGCTGCAGTCGGAACTTGGCCCTCGACTCCCTCGTGATCTCTCTCTCCAAGTCAACGTCTCCGTTCTCCTCCCTCTCCTCCCTCTCCCCTCTCTCCCCTCTCTCTCTCTCTGTCTATCTTTCGACTCTCCCCATCCTCTCCCCTGAATCTCCTGCCTCTCTCTCTCCCCTCTCTCTCTCTGTCTATCTTTCGACTCTCCCCATCCTCTCCCCTGACTCTCTCTCCTGTCTCTCTCCCCTCTCCTGCCTCTCTCTCCCCTCTCTCCTGCCTCTCTATCTCTCCCCACTCACTCAGAGACTCACTCACTCAGAGACTCACTCAGAGACTCACTCACTCACTCTCTCTCTCTCCCCTCTCTCCTGCCAGTCTCTCTCCTGCCTCTCTCTCTCCTCTCCCCTCTCTCTGCATCATGAAGCGAAGGAAGCGGCCCCCGCGCGTCTGGTGATGGAAGTCAAATGTGAGTAGGCAGAGACTCACTAACTCACTCACTCAGAGACTCACTCAGTGACTCACTCAGAGACTCACTCACTCAGAGACTCATTCACTCACACAGAGACTCGCTCACTCACTCAGAGACTCACTCACTCACTCAGAGACTCACTCACTCACTCAGAGACTCACTCACTCACTCAGAGACTCACTCACTCAGAGACTCACTCACTCAGAGACTCACTCAGAGACTCACTCACTCAGAGACTCACTCACACACTCACTCAGAAACTCACTCAGAGACTCACTTACTCACTCAGAGACTCACTCAGAGACTCACTCACTCACTCAGAAACTCACTCACTCAGAGACTCACTCACTCACTCAGAGACTCAGAGACTCACTCACTCACTCAGAGACTCACTCACTCAGAGACTCACTCACTCAGAGACTCACTCAGAGACTCACTCACTCAGAGACTCACTCACACACTCACTCAGAAACTCACTCAGAGACTCACTTACTCACTCAGAGACTCACTCAGACTCACTCACTCACTCAGAAACTCACTCACTCAGAGACTCACTCACTCAGAGACTCACTCACTCACTCAGAAACTCACTCACTCACACAGAGACTCACTAACTCACTCACTCACTCAGAGACTCACACACTCACTCGGAGACTTACACACTCAGAGACTCACTCACTCAGAGACTCACTCACACAGAGACTCACTCACTCACTCAGATACTCACTAACTCACTTAGAGACTCACTCAGTGACTCACTCAGAGACTCACTCACACAGAGACTCACTCACTCACTCAGAGACTCACTAACTCACTCACTCAGAGACTCACACACTCAGAGACTCACTAACTCACTCAGAGACTCACTCAGAGACTCACTCACACATAGACTCACTCACTCAGAGACTCACTCACTCAGAGACTCACTCACTCAGAGACTCACTCACTCACTCAGAGACTCATTCACTCACTCAGAGACTCACTAACTCACTCAGAGACTCACTCACACAGAGACTCACTCACACAGAGACTCACTCACTCACTCAGAGACTCACTAACTCACTCACTCACTCAGAGACTCACACACTCAGAGACTCACTAACTCACTCAGAGACTCACTCAGAGACTCACTCACACATAGACTCACTCACTCAGAGACTCACTCACTCACTCAGAGACTCACTCACTCAGAGACTCACTCACTCACTCAGAGACTCATTCACTCAGAGACTCACTCACTCAGAGACTCACTCACTCACTCAGAGACTCACTCACACAGAGACTCACTCATTCACTCACTCAGAGACTCACTCACTCAGAGACTCACTCAGAGACTCACTCACTCACACAGAGTCTCACTCACTCAGAGACTCACTCACACAGAGACTCACTCACTCACTCAGAGACTCACTCACTCAGAGACTCACTCACTCAGAGACTCACTCAGTGACTCACTAAGAGACTCACTCACTCACTCAGAGACTCACTCACACAGAGACTCACTCACTCAGAGAATCACTCACTCACTCAGAGACTCACTCACACAGAGACTCACTCATTCACTCATTCAGAGACTCACTCACTCAGAGACACACTCAGAGACTCACTAACTCACACAGAGACTCACTCACTCAGAGACTCACGCAATTACACAGAGACTCACTCACTCAGAGACTCACTCACTCAGAGACTCACTCACTCAGAGACTCACTCACTCACTCAGAGACTCAGTCACTCAGAGACTCACTCACTCAGAGACTCACGCAATTACACAGAGACTCACTCACTCACTCCGAGACTCACTCACTCAGAGACTCACTCACACACTCACTCAGAGACTCACTCACTCAGAGACTCACTCAGAGACTCACTCACTCAGAGACTCACTCACACACTCACTCAGAGACTCACTCACTCAGAGACTCACTCACTCACTCAGAGACTCACTCAGAGACTCACTCACTCAGAGACTCACTCACACACTCACTCAGAGACTCACTCACTCAGAGACTCACTCACTCACTCAGAGACTCACTCAGAGACTCACTCACTCAGAGACTCACTCACTCAGAGACTCACTCACTCAGAGTTTCACTCACTCACTCAGAGACTCACTCACTCACACAGAGACTCACTCAGAGACTCACTCACTCAGAGACTCACTCACTCAGAGTTTCACTCACTCACTCAGATACTCACTCACACAGAGACTCACTCAGAGACTCACTCACTCAGAGACTCACTCACACAGAGACTCACTCACTCAAAGACTCACTCACTCAGAGACTCACTCACACAGAGACTCACTCATTCACTCATTCAGAGACTCACTCAGAGACTCACTCAGAGACTCACTAACTCACACAGAGACTCACTCACTCAGAGACTCACGCAATTACACAGAGACTCACTCACTCAGAGACTCACTCACTCAGAGACTCACTCACTCAGAGACTCACTCACTCAGAGACTCACTCACTCACTCAGAGACTCACTCACTCAGAGACTCAGTCACTCAGAGACTCACTCACTCAGAGACTCACGCAATTACACAGAGACTCACTCACTCACTCAGAGACTCACTCACTCAGAGACTCACTCACACACTCACTCAGACTCACTCACTCAGAGACTCACTCAGAGACTCACTCAGAGACTCACTCACACAGAGACTCACTCACTCAGAGACTCACTCACTCAGAGACTCACTCACTCACACAGAGACTCACTCAGAGACTCACTCACACAGAGACTCACTCACACAGAGACTCACTCACTCAGAGACTCACTCACTCAGAGACTCACTCACTCACACAGAGACTCACTCACTCTGTGGGTCTCTGTGTGTCTCTGTGGGTCTCTGTGGGTCTGATGGTGATACCACTGATGATGATGCTAACACTGATGATGATGATGCCGCTGATGATGATGCTACCACTGATGATGATGATGCTGATGATGATGATGCTAACACTGATGATGATGATGCCGCTGATGATGATGCTACCACTGATGATGATGCTGCTGATGATGATGCTACCACTGATGATGATGCTGCTGATGATGATGATGCTACCACTGATGATGGTGATGATGATCATGATGATGGTGATGATGATGATACCACTGATGATGGTGATGATGATCATGATGATGGTGATGATGCTACCACTGATGATGGTGATGATGATCATGATGATGGTGATGATGATGATACCACTGATGATGGTGATGATGATCATGATGATGGTGATGATGCTACCACTGATGATGGTGATGATGCTACCACTGATGATGATGCTGATGATGATGATGCTACCACTGATGATGATGATGCTGCTGATGATGATGCTACCACTGATGATGATGATGCTGCTGATGATGATGCTACCACTGATGATGGTGATGATGATCATGATGATGACGATGATCACGATGATCGTGATGATGATGACCATGATGATGATGATGGTGACGATGACCATGATGATGATGAACATGATGATGGTGACTCTCTCTCTGTCTCTCTCTGCAGACGCGGTGCTGTTGGCAGCCGGCGCCGCGTGCCTCTGCTGTGCCCGCACCGCCTCCCCCCACCCCCCCCCTCTCACCACCACCACCACCTCCACCACAACCACCACCACAACCACCACAACCACCACAACAACCACAACCTCCACCACCACCACGGAACGAAGCCGCGCGTCGCTTCGCGTGCGACACGCGGCTCCTCGCCGCCATCTTGTGCCAGGCGCGCGTGGCCGAGCACGTGGCGGTACGGGGGGGGGGGGGGGTCACGTGGGGGGTCACGTGGGGGGTACGGGGGGGGGTCACGGGGGGGGGGGTGGGGGGGGGGTCACGTGGCGGTACGGGGGGGGGGGCGAGTAGCAGGCCTCACCCCAGCTAGGCGAGTAGCAGGCCTCACCCCAGCTAGGTGAGTAGCAGGCCTCACCCCAGCTAGGTGAGTAGCAGGCCTCACCCCAGCTAGGTGAGTAGCAGGCCTCACCCCAGCTAGGTGAGTAGCAGGCCTCACCCCAGCTAGGTGAGTAGCAGGCCTCACCCCAGCTAGGTGAGTAGTAGGCCTCACTCCAGCTAGGTGAGTAGCAGGCCTCACCCCAGCTAGGTGAGTAGCAGGCCTCACCCCAGCTAGGTGAGTAGCAGGCCTCACCCCAGCTAGGTGAGTAGCAGGCCTCACCCCAGCTAGGTGAGTAGCAGGCCTCACCCCAGCTAGGTGAGTAGCAGGCCTCACCCCAGCTAGGTGAGTAGCAGGCCTCACCCCAGCTAGGTGAGTAGCAGGCCTCACCCCAGCTAGGCGAGTAGCAGGCCTCACCCCAGCTAGGCGAGTAGCAGGCCTCACCCCAGCTAGGTGAGTAGCAGGCCTCACCCCAGCTAGGTGAGTAGCAGGCCTCACTCCAGCTAGGCGAGTAGTAGGCCTCACCCCAGCTAGGTGAGTAGCAGGCCTCACCCCAGCTAGGCAAGTAGTAGGCCTCACCCCAGCTAGGCGAGTAGCAGGCCTCACCCCAGCTAGGTGAGTAGTAGGCCTCACCCCAGCTAGGTGAGTAGCAGGCCTCACCCCAGCTAGGCGAGTAGTAGGCCTCACCCCAGCTAGGCGAGTAGTAGGCCTCACCCCAGCTAGGCGAGTAGTAGGCCTCACCCCAGCTAGGCGAGTAGCAGGCCTCACCCCAGCTAGGCGAGTAGTAGGCCTCACCCCAGCTAGGTGAGTAGCAGGCCTCACCCCAGCTAGGTGAGTAGTAGGCCTCACCCCAGCTAGGTGAGTAGTAGGCCTCACCCCAGCTAGGCGAGTAGTAGGCCTCACCCCAGCTAGGCGAGTAGTAGGCCTCACCCCAGCTAGGTGAGTAGTAGGCCTCACCCCAGCTAGGTGAGTAGTAGGCCTCACCCCAGCTAGGCGAGTAGTAGGCCTCACCCCAGCTAGGCGAGTAGTAGGCCTCACCCCAGCTAGGCGAGTAGTAGGCCTCACCCCAGCTAGGCGAGTAGTAGGCCTCACCCCAGCTAGGCGAGTAGTAGGCCTCACCCCAGCTAGGCGAGTAGTAGGCCTCACCCCAGCTAGGCGAGTAGCAGGCCTCACCCCAGCTAGGCGAGTAGTAGGCCTCACCCCAGCTAGGCGAGTAGTAGGCCTCACCCCAGCTAGGCGAGTAGTAGGCCTCACCCCAGCTAGGCGAGTAGTAGGCCTCACCCCAGCTAGGCGAGTAGTAGGCCTCACCCCAGCTAGGTGAGTAGCAGGCCTCACCCCAGCTAGGTGAGTAGTAGGCCTCACCCCAGCTAGGCGAGTAGTAGGCCTCACCCCAGCTAGGCGAGTAGCAGGCCTCACCCCAGCTAGGCGAGTAGCAGGCCTCACCCCAGCTAGGTGAGTGGTAGGCCTCACCCCAGCTAGGTGAGTAGTAGGCCTCACCCCAGCTAGGTGAGTAGTAGGCCTCACCCCAGCTAGGTGAGTAGCAGGCCTCACCCCAGCTAGGTGAGTAGTAGGCCTCACTCCAGCTAGGTGAGTAGTAGGCCTCACCCCAGCTAGGCGAGTAGCAGGCCTCACCCCAGCTAGGTGAGTAGCAGGCCTCACCCCAGCTAGGTGAGTAGCAGGCCTCACCCCAGCTAGGTGAGTAGTAGGCCTCACTCCAGCTAGGCGAGTAGCAGGCCTCACCCCAGCTAGGTGAGTAGCAGGCCTCACCTCAGCTAGGTGAGTAGCAGGCCTCACCCCAGCTAGGCGAGTAGCAGGCCTCACCCCAGGTAGGTGAGTAGTAGGCCTCACCCCAGCTAGGCGAGTAGAAGGCCTCACCCCAGCTAGGTGAGTAGTAGGCCTCACCCCAGCTAGGCGAGTAGCAGGCCTCACCCCAGCTAGGCGAGTAGCAGGCCTCACCCCAGTTGAATAGTAGGCCTCACCCTAGCTAGTTGAGTAGGCCTAACTCCAGCTAAGTTAGGAGTAAGATTCATCCCAGCCAGACAAATCTTGCAAATGATGTTGATGATGTTGTTGACGTGCTGCTGCTGCTGCTGCCGCCGGGTGCAGAGGGAGTTTTTGAGGAGCGGAAACCGGAGCGCCGTGGAGGCTTGGGCCTCCTGGAGCCTTGAGGCCTCACTGCTGCCCGACCCGGCCATCTCCCAAGTGTGGGCCCAACGGCGGGTCCGTGTGTCCGTGTGTGCGAGTCGCGTGTGTCTTAGTCCACGTGTCGAGGTCCGTGTGTCCGAGTCCCGGGTGTCTTAGTCCACGTGTCGGGGTCCGTGTGCGGCCCTCAGAGGGGGAACGGCACCGTAGTGGTTAGTGACCCGAGTTCGATTCCCACTTATGCTCACCGCCAGCCTCAAAGCAGAGGTCGCAAACGGGTTTTGATTCCTTACCCGTACCCGTACCCGGCCGCACCAGGGTCGCAAACGGGTACCCGTACCCTACCCGTACCCGGCCGGGTACCGGGTAGGGTTCGGGTATCGGGTACCTGATTGCGACCTCTGGGATGAAACCACGTTGCAGGCGCGGGTGGGTTGATTCTAGGAACTTGAATTGTGAGAAGAGACAAGACGTTGGGAAATGAGTGACAAACAGTGACTCATCAGTGACTCACGGCCTACCCGTACCCGTACCCGGCCACACCAGGGTCGCAAACGGCTACCCGTACCCGGCCGGGTACGGGTAGCCGGGTATCGGGTAGGGTACGGGTATCGGGTACCTGGTTGCGACCTCTGGTTCACAAATTCCTTGACCAGCTCCGGTTTGACAGCAGAGGTCTCACTCCGTTATCAGTCGGGCAGGATTACCCTTTCATCGGCTGCGTAACGCCGCTGTGTGGAAGCTACCTGGTCTGTCTCTCCGCACGAAGCTTCGGGTCTTCTCGGCCACGGTCATGCCCCTCCCTTCTCTGCGTTTGTGAGACGTGGACCCCCCCCCCCTAATAGAACATCTGCGCCAGTTAGAAACATTCAGGCGGCCTTGCCTACCATCCATCCTCGGTTTAACCAGCAGGTTGGATTGTGTGAGAAGCTCACAAACCCTTGTAGGATATGGACACACTCCCATTGGTGAGCTCCTCCGGCAGGCAAGGCTGCGTTGGCTGGGTCACGTAGCCCGCATGCCCAGCCACCCCATGCCCAAGCAGCTTATGTTTGACCGAATAAGAGGGGGCTAAACGGGCACGACACGGGCTGGAGTAGAGATGGACTGACGGGGTGGGTGAGTGGGTGAGTTAGTAGGTGGGTGGGTGGGTGGGTGAGTGGGTGAGTGGGTGGGTGAGTGGGTGGGTGAGTGGGTGGGTGAGTGGGTGAGTGGGTGAGTGGGTGGGTGAGTGGGTGGGTGAGTGGGTGGGTGGGTGAGTGGGTGGGTGGGTGGGTGAGTGGGTGGGTGGGTGGGTGGGTGAGTGGGTGGGTGAGTGGGTGGGTGGGTGGGTGGGTGAGTGGGTGGGTGGGTGGGTGAGTGGGTGGGTGGGTGGGTGAGTGGGTGGGTGGGTGGGTGAGTGGGTGGGTGAGTGGATGGGTGGGTGAGTGGGTGAGCGGGTGGATGGGTGGGTGAGTGGGTGAGTGGATGAGCGGGTGGATGGGTGGGTGAGTGGGTGAGTGGGTGGGTGAGTGAGTGGGTGAGCGGGCGAGTGATCGAACAGGTGTATCTTGCGTGCGTCCGAGTATCTGAGCGAGTGATTTGATCCAGTACGGTGAAGTTTGGTTCCATCCACCCCACCGTCCCCCCCCTCTCCCCCAGCTGTCGTCCCTGTGGAGGGAGGTTGTGGGGGGCTCTGCTCTGCTTGTCTCGGCTCTGAGTGGCGCCGCTGGGGCACTGGGGGACCCAGCTCAGGCAGTCAGCGCCCTGGGGCACGCTCGCTCACTGCACCATGTGCTGGCCGCCATGGTGAGTGCCACGCTCTCTCCGTTGCTGTGCACGCACAGAGAAATTATAATACTCTTGACTATTCTAGATTTGAAGCTTTCGTGACTGCAAGGAATCATCTTCTTAGGTTTTTTTTTTTTCGGTAAAGTCACGTAGGTAAAACATCAAAATGAATGAAAATAAAATAAAATCAAAATTCATGAATGATTTTATTTTATTTTCATTCATTTTGATGTTTTACCTACGTGACTTTACCGAAAAAAAAACCTAAGAAGATGAATACTCTGACTGATGCTGCTGCTGTTGTGGAGTGGCTCATGCAGCCAGCTATGGCTGCAGGGTTTTTGGTGGTACACGTTCATCTTCTTGGTTCTTTCGGTAAAGTCACGTAGAAGGGAAGTAATAAAATAATAGTGAGAATTGTTTTATTATGTTTTATTTTTATTATTTTATTACTTCCCTTCTACGTGACTTTACCGAAAGAACCAAGAAGATGAATCCCTGCAGTCACGAAAGCTTTACATCGAAATGTGGTACACGTTGTTTGTGTCGTTTATTGTGAAAGTTCCTATGATTGCTTTTTCATTGCTTTCATGGCTTTATTTTGGTGATTTCGAAAAGTGTATTGGTTTCATTCTAGATTTGAAGCTTTGGTGACTGCAAGGAATCATATTTTTAGGCTTTTTCGGTAAAGTCACGTAGGTAAAACATCGAAATTAATGAAAATAAAATAAAAACAAAAATCACGACGTTTCGGAGGCAACACAAGTCTCCGTCATCAGGTGGGACCGTCACAGCCGAATTAGCTGCATCAAGTGATGGTGGGTGAGTGGGTGGGTGGGTGAGTGAGTGGGTGAGTGGGTGGGTGAGTGGGTGAGTGGGTGGGTGAGTGGGTGAGTGGGTGGGTGAATGAATGGGTGGGTGAGTGGGTGGGTGGGTGAGTGAGTGGGTGAGTGGGTGGCTAGGTGAGTGGGTGGGTGAGTGGGTGAGTGAGTGGGTGAGTGGGTGGGTAGGTGAATGGGTGGGTGGGTGGGTGAGTGGGTGAGTGGGTGGGTGAATGGATGGGTGGGTGAGTGGGTGAGTGGGTGGGTGGGTGAGTGAGTGGGTGAGTGGGTGGGTAGGTGAGTGAGTGGGTGAGTGGGTGGGTAGGTGAGTGGGTGAGTGGGTGGGTGAGTGAGTGGGTGGGTGGGTGAGTGGGTGGGTGAATGGATGAGTGGGTGAGTGGGTGGGTGAGTGAGTGGGTGGCTAGGTGAGTGGGTGAGTGGGTGGGTGAGTGAGTGCATCAAGTGATGCAGCTAATTCGGCTGTGACGGTCCCACCTGATGACGGAGACTTCTATTGGTTTAGCCATGTTTGTGTTGTTGTAGTGCAGAGTTAGACTGATGGTTCTTAATCTAAGTTGTCTTGTGGTTGTTGTTGTTCATCTTCTTGGTTCTTTCGGTAAAGTCATCACGTAGAAGGGAAGTAATAAAATAATAAAAACAAAACATAACAAAATAATATAATTCTCACGACGTTTCGGCCACAACGCAAGCAGCCGTCCTCAGGTGGAAACGTCGTGAGAATTATATTATTTTGTTACGTTTTTATTATTTTGTTATGTTTTGTTTTTATTATTTTATTACTTCCCTTCTACGTGACTTTACCGAAAGAACCAAGAAGATGAATCCCTGCAGTCACGAAAGAAGCTTTAAATCGAAAAGTTGTTGTTGTTTGACTTGCATCCCACTGGGATTTTTGCACACAGCGTTGGTGTGTTCGGTGTTTTAATCTGCAATATTTTGCCGTCTTTTCTTGGATTTTCTGTTTGCACTCGGTCACACATTCACTTTAAGATGTTTTTTTGTTCATATTTTAGTTTTTTTGTTTGTTGCCGTTGCACCCGATTCAAGAGCCGAATGGCTCACAGGGCTCTACACCTAAATACATGAACTTGAACTTGAGATGGCTGCTACTGGGTTGGTGCCTTCCTAGGCTACAGACTCACACACAGGGGCAGATGCCACTGGGGTCAACCCCTAGGCTAGAACGCACACAGAGGCAATCACAGCCCCCAACTGGCAGTACGCCGGGTAACACAAAATCTTAAAATCCGAAACTTCCTGTTGCTGCAGCTACATACTATTAACATTCCTTCCCTTTATTAATGCTAACCCTACTCCCTCCCTTTGATGCTTGCATAATCCTGCATAATGCACGGGCATAATATGACTTTGAAACCCCCCGCCCACCTCCTACGCATTCCACAAGTAGTACTAATCCCATATCTGCATTTTCCATAAATATGCTAAATTCCTCTTGATATGCAAATTATTTTGTCAAGGCGCCCTTCCCCCCCTCCAACCCAGCTTAAATATACGCTGCAAGCCTGGTGGTGTTCATTCAGACGCTGTCTTCATGACAGACCTGTTCTTCATTCAGACGCTGTCTTTCCGACAGACCTGTTCATTCAGACGCTGTCTTTCCGACAGATCTGTTCATTCAGACGCTGTCTTTCCGACAGACCTGTTCATTCAGACGCTGTCTTTCCGACAGACCTGTTCATTCAGACGCTGTCTTTCCGACAGACCTGTTCATTCAGACGCTGTCTTTCCGACAGACCTGTTCATTCAGACGCTGTCTTTCCGACAGATCTGTTCATTCAGACGCTGTCTTTCCGACAGACCTGTTCATTCGGACGCTGTCTTTCCGACAGACCTGTTCATTCAGACGCTGTCTTTCCGACAGACCTGTTCATTCAGACGCTGTCTTTCCGACAGACCTGTTCATTCGGACGCTGTCTTTCCGACAGACCTGTTCATTCGGACGCTGTCTTTCCGACAGACCTGTTCATTCGGACGCTGTCTTTCCGACAGACCTGTTCATTCAGACGCTGTCTTTCCGACAGACCTGTTCTTCATTCAGACGCTGTCTTTCCGACAGACCTGTTCTTCACCTGAGGACGGCTGCTTGCGTTGTGGCCGAAACGTCGTGAGAATTATTTTAATATGTTTTATTTTTATTATTTTATTATTTCCCTTCTACGTGATGACTTTACCCGAAAGAACCAAGAAGATGAATCCCTGCAGTCACGAAAGAAGCTTTAAATCGAAATTCTTATATCTTCCACAGGAAATGACATCAGAGCCGGCAGCGGAAGCGACTCAACTGGCACAGGAAGTGATGTCGCCGCCGCGCGTTACAAACAGTCCGAGGCAGGCGGCGACATCTTCGCGAACGGACGCGGTGGAGCAAGCGCAAGGAGTGACATCACAACCACTGGCCGTTGGGCAGGAAATGACATCACAGTCGCCAGTCGCGGCACAGGAAGTGACATCGCAAACGCGGGCATCGAGGCAGGAAGTGACGTCACAGTCGCCAGTCGCGGCACAGGAAGTGACGTCGCAAACGCGGGCCTCGAGGCAGGAAGTGACGTCACAGTCGCCACTCGCGGCACAGGAAGTGACGTCGCAAACGCGGGCATTGAGGCAGGAAGTGACGTCACAGTCGCCAGTCGCGGCACAGGAAGTGACATCGCAAACGCGGGCCTTGAGGCAGGAAGTGACGTCGCAACCCCAGGAAGTGACATCACGGAGGGCACGTCGCCTTGGCGTGGCGGAGGTGTTTGCCGTGTCGCGGGACTATTTGCGAGGTAAAGTGGCCGTGTTCCTACGCCTCGTCGCCATTGGCTGGTGCCCGGCCAATCAGAAGAGACGTCGGCGCATGCTGTGCCCCAAACCGTGAGGTCGGACTTAACCGTAATCGCAGCGCGTGCACAGAACGCCCCAACGACAATATTTATCGATATTTTATATTTGCCACAGGGGAGTGACATCATCATCATCGCAACTGCGGGTGGCAGGGCCAGGAAGTGACGTCACAAACGCCGGTCGCGGGACAGGAAGTGACATCACAAACGCCGGTCGCGGGACAGGAAGTGACATCACAAACGCCGGTCGAGAGACAGGAAGTGATGTCATCAAAGCGCGGCTGTATTTTTATATTGAAGTTATATTTGGCGGTGATTGTAATGCTGCACCACAGGATACACTTATAAAGGGAAAGTAAAGGATTTATAGTTTTTGATACAAAGTATATATTTTTTGCAGAGTAAAATTAAAACTATATCTTGTCTCTATGGTCTCTCCCGTAAGTCCGATCCCTTCCCCAATGATGATGATTGTGGTGATGGTGGGGGTGGTGGTAGTGGTGGCGATGATGGTGGTGGCGATGATGGTGGTGGTGGTGGTGGAGGTGATGGTAGTGGTTGCATGCCCAGCCACCGCATGCCCAAACAGCTTTTGTTCAGCCGGATCGAGGGGGCTAAACGGGCGCGGCACGGGCTAGAGAAGAGATGGAGTGATGTGGTACAGGAGGACGTGGAGCTGAGTGGACTTGCCGATGACTGGTACCAGCGGTGTCAGGATCGGCCTCAGTGGAGGAGGCTCGTGAAGGACGCTACTGGGCAGTTGGAAGCAGTCGCCCTCCAACAACAACGGAGGGCGGAGGAGCGACGCTCACAACAACGAGCGGAGCGCCGGGTGGCTAAAGCACAGCAAGTTGGCACAGTAGGGGGCACAGGTGGTGCATCTACCGGTCATCTCAGTCAGCCAGCCCATGGCACCTGCTGGGTCTGTCCCGTCACCTCCTCCTGCACCTAGCTTGGCACAGCAGTCAACCCATGGCACCTGCTGGGTCCGTCCCGTGACCTCCTCCTGCACCTAGCCTGGCACAGCAGTACAACCCACGGCACCTGCTGGGTCTGTCACGTGACCTCCTCCTGCACCTAGCCTGGCACAGCAGTCAACCCATGGCACCTGCAGGGTCTGTCCCGTGACCTCCTGCACCTAGCCTGGCACAGCAGTCAAACCATGGCACCTGCTGGGTCTGCCCCATGACCTCCTCCTGCACCTAGCCTGGCACAGCAGTCAACCCATGGCACCTGCTGGGTCTGTCACGTGACCTCCTCCTGCACCTAGCCTGGCACAGCAGCCAACCCACGGCACCTGCTGGGTCTGTCACGTGACCTCCTCCTGCACCTAGCCTGGCACAGCAGTCAACCCATGGCACCTGCTGGGTCTGTCACGTGACCTCCTCCTGCACCTAGCCTGGCACAGCAGTCAACCCATGGCACCTGCTGGGTCTGTCACGTGACCTCCTCCTGCACCTAGCCTGGCACAGCAGTCAACCCATGGCACCTGCTGGGTCTGTCACGTGACCTCCTCCTCCTGCACCTAGCCTGGCACAGCAGTCAACCCATAGCAGCTGCTGGGTCTGTCACGTGACCTCCTCGTCAGCGAGCCTTCGTCATATTTGAGGGGGGGGGGTCTGACTTTTTGTGACGTCATATTTGACGGGGGGGGGTCTGACTTTTTGTGACGTCATATTTGAGGGGGGGGGGTCTGACTTTTTGTGACGTCATATTTGAGGGGGGGGGTCTGACTTTTTGTGACGTCATATTTGAGGGGGGGGGTCTGACTTTTTGTGACGTCATATTTGAGGGGGGGGGGTCTGACTTTTTGTGACGTCATATTTGAGGGGGGGGTCTGACTTTTTGTGACGTCATATTTGAGGGGGGGGGGGTCTGACTTTTTGTGACGTCATATTTGAGGGGGGGGGGGTCTGACTTTTTGTGACGTCATATTTGAGGGGGGGGGTCTGACTTTTTTGTGACGTCATATTTGAGGGGGGGGGGTCTGACTTTTTGTGACGTCATATTTGAGGGGGGGGGTCTGACTTTTTGTGACGTCATATTTGAGGGGGGGGGGTCTGACTTTTTGTGACGTCATATTTGAGGGGGGGGGGTCTGACTCTTTGTGACGTCATATTTGAGGGGGGGGATCTGACTTTTTGTGACGTCATATTTGAGGGGGGGGGATCTGACTTTTTGTGACGTCATATTTGAGGGGGGGGTCTGACTCTTTGTGACGTCATATTTGAGGGGGGGGGTCTGACTTTTTGTGACGTCATATTTGAGGGGGGGGGGTCTGACTCTTTGTGACGTCATATTTGAGGGGGGGGTCTGACTTTTGTGACGTCATATTTGAGGGGGGGGGGTCTGACTTTTTGTGACGTCATATTTGAGGGGGGGGGTCTGACTTTTTGTGACGTCATATTTGAGGGGGGGGGGTCTGACTTTTTGTGACGTCATATTTGAGGGGGGGGGTCTGACTTTTTGTGACGTCATATTTGAGGGGGGGGGGTCTGACTTTTTGTGACGCCGTGTGACGTGGGGGGGGGAGGGGTCAAAAATCATCCAAAATCGCGTGACGTCATTTATGGACGGCCCCATAGGGTACTCCTCACACACAGCACTTGCCCCTACAGTCTGTTACAGGCTACACGGGGCATCTTTGTCTTTGTCTCTCTGCGTAGAGGAAGAAGAGTAGGCCAAGTACAGACGTCACCTTTGACCTCTACGTCGCGGGCAACCCCCCCCCTCACTCCCCATTGGAGGAGCGCCGCGGTGACGTCGCAGGCCGCGGCGGCCAATCAGCGCTCGGCATCGTCGGTTGCCATGGGAACGCGCGGCGGCGGCGGTTGTAGATGCAACCCGTAGCAACCGGAGAATTTGGCAACTTTCTGAGTTGAAACTTTGAGTTTAAAATTGTGCGAAGAGTTTGTGGTGGTGGTGTTGTTGTTGTTTGGTTGTTGTTGTTGTTGTTGTAACGAGTCGAGCAGCAAGAGTCAAAGAAGTCAACAAACCTACCACCACCACCCAACAAGTTGAAATCGCTGCGCTCGACTAGCGCACAGGCCTTGCGAAAGTAGTCCCGGCCGCCGCCACCGTCACAACATTTCGTGAAATGTTTAAATGTTTTCGTGTTTAGGAATTTAAAGAGCCTCCGCCGCACCTTTTACCATTATAACTCTCGCGAAGAAGTCGCGTTTGTGGGGATAATAAGATTTGTTTTGTAGCGGATTATTTCGTTTTATATTTGCGTGCCGCGGAGGGTTACGTTGGGAGCCGTGAGTGCGCAGGCGCCCTTACTGCAATAATTTAAGAAACTTTGTAAACTTACGAATCGTTTTAAAGTGTTTCGGTTATAAGTTAATAGTTTAATATAATTTACTGCTGCTGTGGAGTTCGCTCCGTCTGGGATTGAGGGTTCAGAGCGATTCGCATTGAAGGTAATGTATATTTTTGTTTGTTACATTAATTAAAGATGACGAATCTTATGAATTAATTTGTGGTTAAATGTTTAATGTTCATCGCGATTGGCGTCGAAAAGCAGTGGCGTCAAATATTAATATTGTTGCCATAGTGGTAACATCATCATAGCTGCTACCAGCATCATCAACATCATCACATCACCACCACCATTACCACCACAATCATCATCATCACCACCACCATCATCAACACCACCATTATCACCACCACCATCATCATCCACGTCATCACCACCAACATCATCACTACCATCTTCATCACCACCATCATCACCACTAATCATCAACATCACAACATCACCACCACCATCATTACCACCATCATCACCACCACCATCACCACCATCATCACCATCACCACCACCATCACCACCACCACCACCATCAGCACCATCATCACCACCATCATCACCACCATCATCACTACCATCTTCATCACCACCAACTTTACCACTAAACATCAACATCACAACATCACCACCACCATCATCACCACCATCATCATCACCACTATTACCACCATCACCATCATCACCACCATCATCACTACCACCATTATCAACATCACCACCATTATCATCACCACTATTACCATCACCACCATCATCACCACCATCATTATCAACATCACCACCATCATCATCACCACTATTACCATCACCACCATCATCACCACCATCATCACTACCACCATTATCAACATCACCACCATTATCAACATCACCACCATTATCATCACTCGCATCATCAACATCACCACCATCACCACCACTATTACCACCATCACCACCACCATCATCACTAGCATCACCACCATTATCAACATCATCACCATTATCATCACTCGCATCATCAACATCACCACCATCATCACCACCACCATCATCATCACCACCATCATCACCACCATCATCATCATCACCACCATCATCACCACCATCATCATCACCACCATCATCACTACCATCTTCATCACCACCATTATCAACATCACCACCATCATCACCACCACCATCAACATCACCACCATCATCACCACCACCATCATCATCACCACCATCATCACCACCATCATCATCACCACCATCATCACTACCATCTTCATCACCACCATTATCAACATCATCACCATTATCATCACTCGCATCATCATCAACATCACCACCATCATCACCACCACTATTACTACCACCACCATCAACGTCACCACTGCCATCATCATCACCAGCCTATTTTAACATTACCATATCATTTCAAACACCAACATTCTCGTCACCACCACAAGCCACCACCACCATCATCATCTGCAGGAGTCGTGACGTCTGCGATGTTTTCAATCTCCCCGTTGCCCTATAGATCCAAGAAGATGTCATCATCATCACCATCATCATCACCATCATCACCCTACTCGTTTATATCCGCATATTCATCAGTACCATCATCACCACCATCATCATCGTCAGCGGCCTTAGCACCACCATCAGCATTAGCAGCAGCATCATCAGCCTTAGCACCATCAGCCTTAGCACCACCATCATCAGCAGCAGCATCATCATCCTTAGCATCATCATCATTATCACCACCATCATCATCAGCCTTAGCACCATCAGCCTTAGCACCATCATCAGCAGCATCATCATCAGCAGCATCATCAGCAGCAGCAGCATCATCATCAGCAGCATCATCATCAGCAGCAGCATCATCAGCAGCAGCATCATCATCATCAGCAGCAGCATCATCATCAGCAGCATTATCATCAGCCTTAGCACCATCAGCCTTAGCACCACCATCATTATCAGCATCATCATCAGCAGCATCATCAGCATTATCATCATCAGCATTATCATCAGCCTTAGCACCATCATCATCATTATCACCATCATCATCAGCATCATCATCAGCATCTCGCTGCCGCCTCAACGGGAGCCTCACGGAGATTGGATGGCTCCTGCAGCCGATGCACCCCGGATCGGGTCCCTGTCGGCCCTCGGGAGCCCCCCCTAGGATGCCCCACAGCGCCACCCTCACGGTAAAGATAAACCCTCTCTCATGGGGGGGTCATGAGGGGGGCCTTACGAGGTACGACAAGTGCCCAAGTTTAGTTTGATGTCAATACGTTTGGCATTGACGCTGCAGATACTGCCACTGCATCAGTGGGGTCCCTTTGAGCTGAGCGAAAAATAAACACAAAAAAACTTTGACTCGATCGTGTGTTGAAATCTCCCGCTCCCCCCCAAACGTACCCTTGACATTACACTGAACTTGGGCACTTGTTGTACCTCGTAGGCCCCCCTAATGACCCCCCACCAACCCCCCTCAATGGGACCCCACTCACTCAGTGGCAGCAGCTGCAGCGTCAATGCCATGCCAAACATTGACATTAAACTGAACCCAGTCTGAACTTGGCACTTGTTGTACCTCGTAAGCCCCCCTAATGACCCCCCACCAACCCCCCTCAAAGGGACCCCACTCACTCAGTGGCAGCAGCTACAAGATCAATGCCAAACACATTGACATGACACTGAACTTGGGCACTTGTTGCACCTCGTAAGCCCCCCTAATGACCCCACCAACCCCCCTAATGGGACCCCACTCATGCAGCAGCTGCAGCGTCAATGCCAAACACATTGACATTAAACTGAACCCAGTCTGAACTTGGGCAATTGTTGTACCTCGTAGGCCCCCCTAATGACCCCCCACCAACCCCCCTCAATGGGACCCCACTCACTCAGTGGCAGCAGCTACAAGATCAATGCCAAACACATTGACATGACACTGAACCCAGTCTGAACTTGGCACTTGTTGTCCCTCGTAGGCCCCCCTCATGACCCCCCCATCACCACTACACCAACAACAACAACCGCCCTTGGCCACTAAGTGATGGGGACGTCACCACGACGCCTGTGCCAGGCTAGGTGCACCTTGAGGTGACCACGTGAAGTGTGGAAGGCTCCCTGCTGCTGGCAGGAGGTCACGTGACAGACCCAGGTGCTATTGGTTGACTGCTGTGCCAGGCTGGGTGCAGGAGGAGGAGGTCACGGGACAGACCCAGCAGGTGCCGTGGGTTGACTGCCGTGCCAGGCTAGGTGCAGGAGGAGGTCACGGGACAGACCCAGCAGGTGCCATGGGTTGACTGCTGTGCCAGGCTAGGTGCAGGAGGAGGTCACGGGACAGACCCAGCAGGTGCCATGGGTTGACCGCTGTGCCAGGCTAGGTGCAGGAGGAGGTCACGGGACAGACCCAGCAGGTGCCATGGGTTGACTCCTGTGCCAGGCTAGGTGCATGAGGAGGAGGTCACGGGACAGACCCAGCAGGTGCCATGGGTTGACTGGGGCTGTGCCAGGCTAGGTGCAGGAGGAGGTCACGGGACAGACCCAGGTGCCATGGGTTGACTGCCGTGCCAGGCTAGGTGCAGGAGGAGGTCACGGGACAGACCCAGCAGGTGCCATGGGTTGACTGGGGCTGTGCCAGGCTAGGTGCAGGAGGAGGTCACGGGACAGACCCAGGTGCCATGGGTTGACTGCCGTGCCAGGCTAGGTGCAGGAGGAGGTCACGGGGCAGACCCAGCAGGTGTCACGGGTCGACTGATTGAGATGACCGAGACGACTGGCTGATGCACCACCTGTGCCCCCTACTGTGCCAACCCGCTCAACCACCTAACCACTCACCCACCCACTCACCCATCCGCTCACCCACCCGCTCACCCACCCACTTACCCATCCGCTCACCCACCTGCTCACCCACCCGCTCACTTACCCACTCACTTGCTTGCTCACTCACTCACCCGCCCACTCGCTCACCCACCCACTCACCCACCCGCTCCCTCACCCACCCACTCACCCACCCACTCACCCACCCGCTCCCTCACCCACCCACCCACCCACTCACCCACCCGCTCACCAACCCATTCACCCACCCGCCCACTCACTCACCCACCCGCTCACCCACCCACTCACCCACCCGCTCCCTCACCCACCCACTCACCCACCCACTCACCCACCCGCTCCCTCACCCACCCACCCACTCACCCACCCGCTCACCAACCCATTCACCCACCCGCCCACTCACTCACCCACTCGCTCACCCACCCACTCACCCACCCGCTCCCTCACCCACCCACTCACCCACCCACTCACCCACCCGCTCCCTCACCCACCCACCCACCCACTCACCCACCCGCTCACCAACCCATTCACCCACCCGCCCACTCACTCACCCATCCGCTCACCCACCCGCTCACCCACCCACTCACCCATCCGCTCACCCACCTGCTCACCCACCCGCTCACTTACCCACTCACTTGCTCACTCACTCACTCACTCACCCACCCACCCGCCCACCCGCTCACTCACCCACTCACCCACCCGCTCCCTCACCCACTCACTCACCCACCTGCCCACTCACCCACCCACTCACTCACCCACTCACCCACCCGCTCACCCACCCGCTCACCCACCCGCTCACTCACCCACTCACCCACCCGCTCACCCACCCGCTCACCCACCCGCTCACTCACCCACTCACCCACCCGCTCACCCACCCGCTCACCCACCCGCTCACTCACCCACCCCCTTGTTTACGTGAGCGGCGCCTACGCCACGTCACTGGCGACAAGCCCGCGGAGGGCAGGCCTCTCCACCTGCCCCTATCACGTGCGCCGTGTGTGCGGGGCAGGCCTCTCCACCTGCCCCTATCACGTGCGCCGTGTGTGCGGGGCAGGTCTCTACACCTGCCCCTATCGCGTGCGCTGTGTGTGCGGGGCAGGCCTCTCCACCTGCCCCTATCACGTGCGCCGTGTGTGCGGGGCAGGCCTCTCCACCTGCCCCTATCTTGTGCGCTGTGTGTGCGGGGCAGGTCTCTACACCTGCCCCTATCGCGTGCGCCGTGTGTGCGGGGCAGGCCTCTCCACCTGCCCCTATCACGTGCGCCGTGTGTGCGGGGCAGGCCTCTACACCTGCCCCTATCGCGTGCGCCGTGTGTGCGGGGCAGGTCTCTACACCTGCCCCTATCACGTGCGCTGTTTGTGCGGGGCAGGTCTCTACACCTGCCCCTATCTTGTGCGCTGTGTGTGCGGGGCAGGTCTCTACACCTGCCCCTATCTTGTGCGCCGTGTGTGCGGGGCAGGTCTCTACACCTGCCCCTATCACGTGCGCTGTTTGTGCGGGGCAGGTCTCTACACCTGCCCCTATCTTGTGCGCTGTGTGTGCGGGGCAGGTCTCTACACCTGCCCCTATCTTGTGCGCCGTGTGTGCGGGGCAGGTCTCTACACCTGCCCCTATCACGTGCGCTGTGTGTGCGGGGCAGGTCTCTACACCTGCCCCTATCTTGTGCGCTGTGTGTGCGGGGCAGGCCTCTACACCTGCCCCTATCACGTGCGCTGTTTGTGCGGGGCAGGCCTCTACACCTGCCCCTATCACGTGCGCTGTGTGTGCGGGGCAGGTCTCTACACCTGCCCCTATCTTGTGCGCTGTGTGTGCGGGGCAGGTCTCTACACCTGCCCCTATCACGTGCGCTGTTTGTGCGGGGCAGGCCTCTACACCTGCCCCTATCACGTGCGTCGTGTGTGCGGGGCAGGTCTCTACACCTGCCCCTATCACGTGCGCTGTGTGTGCGGGGCAGGCCTCTACACCTGCCCCTATCTTGTGCGCTGTGTGTGCGGGGCAGGTCTCTACACCTGCCCCTATCTTGTGCGCTGTGTGTGCGGGGCAGGTCTCTACACCTGCCCCTATCACGTGCGCTGTGTGTGCGGGGCAGGTCTCTACACCTGCCCCTATCACGTGCGCTGTGTGTGCGGGGCAGGTCTCTACACCTGCCCCTATCTTGTGCGCTGTGTGTGCGGGGCAGGCCTCTACACCTGCCCCTATCACGTGCGCCGTGTGTGCGGGGCAGGTCTCTACACCTGCCCCTATCTTGTGCGCTGTGTGTGCGAGGCAGGTCTCTACACCTGCCCCTATCACGTGCGCTGTGTGTGCGGGGCAGGTCTCTACACCTGCCCCTATCGCGTGCACTGTGTGTGCGGGGCAGGTCTCTACACCTGCCCCTATCTTGTGCGCTGTGTGTGCGGGGCAGGTCTCTACACCTGCCCCTATCACGTGCGCCGTGTGTGCGGGGCAGGTCTCTACACCTGCCCCTATCTTGTGCGCTGCGTGTGCGGGGCAGGTCTCTACACCTGCCCCTATCACGTGCGCTGTGTGTGCGGGGCAGGCCTCTACACCTGCCCCTATCGCGTGCGCTGTGTGTGCGGGGCAGGTCTCTACACCTGCCCCTATCTTGTGCGCTGTGTGTGCGGGGCAGGCCTCTACACCTGCCCCTATCTTGTGCGCTGTGTGTGCGGGGCAGGTCTCTACACCTGCCCCTATCTTGTGCGCTGTGTGTGCGGGGCAGGTCTCTACACCTGCCCCTATCACGTGCGCTGTGTGTGCGGGGCAGGTCTCTACACCTGCCCCTATCTTGTGCGCCGTGTGTGCGGGGCAGGCCTCTACACCTGCCCCTATCGCGTGCACTGTGTGTGCGGGGCAGGTCTCTACACCTGCCCCTATCTTGTGCGCTGTGTGTGCGGGGCAGGTCTCTACACCTGCCCCTATCTTGTGCGCTGCGTGTGCGGGGCAGGCCTCTACACCTACCCTATTGCGTGCGCTGCTTGTGCGGGGCAGGCCTCTACACCTGCCCCTATCTTGTGCGCCGTGTGTGCGGGGCAGGCGGGCGACGCGAAGCCTCCGCACAGCTACGCGACCCTCATCGCCCGCGCCATCGCCCAGTCGAGGCACGGGCGTCTCCCGCTCGCCGCCATCTATCAGTGGGTGTGCGACCACCACCCCTACTACCGGCACGCCCCGCCGGGGTGGAAGGTACTAATCGATGGATCGATCGGTCGGCCGCTCACTCGCTCACCCACTCACTTACTCGCTCACTCACCCACCCACCCATCCACTCACTCGCTCACCCACCCACTCACCCACCCGCTACTCACTTGCTCGCTCACCCACCCGCTCACTCACCCGCTCACCCACTCGCCCACCCACTCACTTACTCGCTCGCTCACCCACCCATCCGCTCACTCACTCGCTCACCCACCCACTCACCCACCCGCTACTCACTTGCTCGCTCACCCACCCGCTCACTCACCCGCTCATCCACTCACCCATCCGCTCACCCATCCGCTCACCCACCCGCTCACCCACCCGCTCACCCACCCGCTCACCCACCCGCTCACTCACCCGCTCACCCACTTGCTCACTCACTCGCCCACCCACTCACTTACTCGCTCACTCACCCGCTTACCCAACAATCCACTCACCCACCCGCTCACCCACCCGCTCACTCACCCGCTCACCCACTTGCTCACTCACTCGCCCACCCACTCACTTACTCGCTCACTCACCCGCTTACCCAACAATCCACTCACCCACCCATCCGCTCGCCCACTCACTCGCACACTCACTCGCTCGCCCACTTGCCCGCCCACTCACTCGCCCTCCCACTCGCTCACCCACTTGGTCACCCACCCACTCGCCCACCCACTCACTTACTCGCTCGCTCACTCACCCGCTTACCCAACAATCCACTCACCCACCCATCCGCTCGCCCACTCACTCGCTCACCCACTCGCTCGCTCACCCACTCACCCGCCCGCTCACCCACTCGCCCACCCACTCACTCACCTGCACACTCACTCGCTCACCCACCCACTCATCCACCCACTCACTCGCTCACCCACTCGCCCACCCCCTCATCCACTCATCCACTCACCCACCAACCCGCTCGCCCAACCGCTCACCCACTCACCCACCAACCCGCTCGCCCAACCGCTCACCCACTCACTCGCTCACCCACTCGCCCACTCACTCACTCACCTGCACACTCACCTACTCACTCACTCGCTCACCCACCCACTCATCCACCCACTCACTCACTCATCCGCTCGCCCACCCCGCTCGCCACCCGCTCGCCCACTCACTTGCCCACTCACTCGCTCACCCACTCGCGCACCCACTCACCCGCCTACTCACCCACTCGCTCACCCACCCACTCACCCACCCGCTCATCCACTCACCGATCCGCTCACCCACCCGCTCACCCACTCGCTCACCCACTCCCTATTGATGTTGTTGATGTTGATCTTGTTAATGTTGATGATGATGTTGATGATGATGTTGATGTTGTTGATGATGTTGATGTTGTTGTTGTTGATTATGTTATTGTTGATGTTGTTGATGATGTTGTTGTTGATGTTGTTGATGATGTTGATGTTGTTGTTGTTTGTGGTTAGAACTCAATCAGGCACAATCTGTCACTCAACAAAATATTTCGCAAAGTCCCTCGCTCACAGGAAGACCCTGGCAAGGTGACTACTCACGGACTCACCCACGGACTCACTCACGTACTCACTCACCGACTCACTCACAGACTCACTCACGGACTCACCCACATACTCACTCACGGACTCACCCACGGACTCACGTACTCACTCACGTACTCACTCACAGACTCACTCACCGACTCACTCACAGACTCACTCACGGACTCACTCACCGACTCACTCACAGACTCACTCACGGACTCACTCACGGACTCACTCACAGACTCACTCACAGACTCACTCACCGACTCACTCACGTACTCACTCACAGACTCACTCACCGACTCACTCACAGACTCACTCACGGACTCACTCACCGACTCACTCACAGACTCACTCACGTACTCACTCACGGACTCACGGACTCACCCACGGACTCACCCACGGACTCACCCACGTACTCACTCACAGACTCACTCACGTACTCACTCACAGACTCACTCACCGACTCACTCACAGACTTACTCACAGACTCACTCACAGACTCACTCACAGACTTACTCACAGACTCACTCACGGACTCACTCACGGACTCACCCACGGACTCACGTACTCACTCACGGACTCACCCACGTACTCACTCACAGACTCACTCACCGACTCACTCACAGACTCACTCACCGACTCACTCACGTACTCACTCACGTACTCACTCACGTACTCACTCACCGACTCACTCACAGACTCACTCACGGACTCACCCACGGACTCACCCACGTACTCACTCACGTACTCACGTACTCACTCACCGACTCACTCACCGACTCACTCACGGACTCACCCACGTACTCACTCACATACTCACTCACGTACTCACTTACGTACTCACTCACGGACTCACTCACGGACTCACCCACGTACTCACTCACGGACTCACTCACGGACTCACTCACGGACTCACTCACGGACTCACTCACAGACTCACTCACAGACTCACTCACAGACTCACTCACGGACTCACTCACCGACTCACTCACAGACTCACTCACGGACTCACTCACGGACTCACTCACAGACTCACTCACAGACTCACTCACCGACTCACTCACGTACTCACTCACGTACTCACTCACCGACTCACTCACAGACTCACTCACGGACTCACCCACGTACTCACTCACGGACTCACCCACGGACTCACGTACTCACTCACGGACTCACTCACGGACTCACTCACGTACTCACTCACAGACTCACTCACAGACTCACTCACCGACTCACTCACAGACTCACTCACGGACTCACCCACGGACTCACGTACTCACTCACGGACTCACTCACGGACTCACTCGCAGACTCACTCACGGACTCACTCACGGACTCACTCAACGACTCACCCACGTACTCACTCACAGACTCACAGACTCACTCACGGACTCACTCACGGACTCACCCACGTACTCACTCACGTACTCACTCACAGACTCACTCACGGACTCACTCACGGACTCACTCACGTACTCACTCACCGACTCACTCACGTACTCACTCACGGACTCACCCACGGACTCACTCACGGACTCACTCACAGACTCACTCATGGACTCACTCACGTACTCACTCACAGACTCACTCACCGACTCACTCACGGACTCACTCACGGACTCACTCACATACTCACTCACGGACTCACTCACGGACTCACTCACGGACTCACTCACTGACTCACCCACGTACTCACTCACGGACTCACTCACGGACTCACTCACGGACTCACTCACGGACTCACTCACATACTCACTCACAGACTCACTCACGGACTCACTCACAGACTCACTCACGGACTCACTCACGGACTCACTCACATACTCACTCACAGACTCACTCACGGACTCACTCACGGACTCACTCACGGACTCACTCACGGACTCACTCACGTACTCACTCACAGACTCACTCACAGACTCACTCACGTACTCACTCACAGACTCACTCACGGACTCACTCACAGACTCACTCACAGACTCACTCACAGACTCACTCACGGACTCACTCACGGACTCACTCACGGACTCACTCACGGACTCACTCACAGACTCACTCACAGACTCACTCACAGACTCACTCACGGACTCACTCACAGACTCACTCACGGACTCACTCACAGACTCACTCACGGACTCACTCACGTACTCACCCACGTACTCACTCACGTACTCACTCACGGACTCACTCACAGACTCACTCACGGACTCACGTACTCACTCACAGACTCACTCACGGACTCACTCACGGACTCACTCACGGACTCACTCACAGACTCACTCACAGACTCACTCACGGACTCACTCACGGACTCACTCACGTACTCACTCACCGACTCACTCACGTACTCACTCACGTACTCACTCACGTACTCACTCACGGACTCACTCACAGACTCACTCACGGACTCACTCACGTACTCACTCACAGACTCACTCACAGACTCACTCACCGACTCACTCACAGACTCACTCACGTACTCACTCACGGACTCACTCACAGACTCACTCACGGACTCACTCACGGACTCACTCACGGACTCACTCACGGACTCACTCACGGACTCACTCACACTCACTCACAGACTCACTCACAGACTCACTCACGTACTCACTCACAGACTCACTCACGGACTCACTCACAGACTCACTCACAGACTCACTCACAGACTCACTCACGGACTCACTCACGGACTCACTCACGGACTCACTCACGGACTCACTCACAGACTCACTCACAGACTCACTCACAGACTCACTCACGGACTCACTCACAGACTCACTCACGGACTCACTCACAGACTCACTCACGGACTCACTCACGTACTCACCCACGTACTCACTCACGTACTCACTCACGGACTCACTCACAGACTCACTCACGGACTCACTCACAGACTCACTCACGGACTCACTCACGTACTCACTCACCGACTCACTCACGTACTCACTCACAGACTTACTCACGGACTCACCCACGGACTCACTCACGTACTCACTCACGTACTCACCCACGGACTCACTCACGTACTCACTCACGGACTCACTCACAGACTCACTCACAGACTCACTCACGGACTCACTCACCGACTCACTCACAGACTCACCCACGTACTCACTCACGTACTCACTCACGTACTCACTCACCGACTCACTCACAGACTCACTCACGGACTCACTCAACGACTCACTCACAGACTCACTCACAGACTCACTCACGGACTCACCCACGTACTCACTCACCGACTCACTCACGGACTCACTCACAGACTCACTCACAGACTCACTCACAGACTCACTCACGGACTCACTCACGTACTCACTCAACGACTCACCCACGGATTCACTCACGTACTCACTCACGTACTCACTCACAGACTCACTCACGTACTCACTCACGGACTCACTCACGTACTCACTCAGAGACCCACGAACTCACCACACAGAGACCCACAGACTCACCACACAGAGACCCACAGACTCACCACACAGAGACCCACAGACTCACCACACAGAGACCCACAGACTCACCACACAGAGACCCACAGACTCACCACACAGATACCCACAGACTCACCACACAGAGACCCACAGACTCACCACACAGAGACCCACAGACTCACCACACAGAGACCCACAGACTCACCACACAGAGACCCACAGACTCACCACACAGAGACCCACAGACTCACCACACAGAGACTCACAGACTCACCACACAGAGACCCACAGACTCACCACACAGAGACCCACAGACTCACCACACACAGACCCACTCACTTACCCACTCAACCACTCACTCACTCACCCACTCACTCACCCACCCACCCACTCACTCGCTCACTCACCCACTCACTTACCCACTCGCTCACTTACCCACTCACCCACTCACTCACCCACTCACTCACTCGCTCACCCACTCGCTCACCCACTCACTCACCCACTCACTCACTCACCCACTCATGCACTCACGCACGCACTCACCCACCCACTCACTCACCCACTCACTCACCCACTCACTCACTCGCTCACCCACTCGCTCACCCACTCACTCACCCACTCACTCACTCACCCACTCATGCACTCACGCACGCACTCACCCACCCACTCACTCACCCACTCACTCACCCGCTTACTCACTCACTCACCAACTCACGCACTAACTCACCCACTCACTCCCTCACCCACTCACTCATCCACCCACTCACCCGCTCACCCACCCACCCACCCAATCACCCACCCACCAACTCCTCTGTGGGTGATGTTGATGGTGATGTTGATGGTGATGTTGATGGTGATGTTGATGGTGATGTTGATGGTGATGTTGATGGTGATGTTGATGATGTTGTTGATGGTGATGTTGATGGTGATGTTGATGATGTTGTTGATGGTGATGTTGATGATGTTGTTGATGGTGATGTTGATGGTGATGTTGATGATGTTGTTGATGGTGATGTTGATGGTGATGTTGATGGTGATGTTGATGATGTTGATGGTGATGTTGATGGTGATGTTGATGGTGATGTTGATGGTGATGTTGATGGTGATGTTGATGGTGATGTTGATGGTGATGTTGATGATGTTGTTGATGGTGATGTTGATGGTGATGTTGATGGTGATGTTGATGGTGATGTTGATGGTGATATTGATGGTGATGTTGATGGTGATGTTGATGGTGATGTTGATGGTGATGTTGATGATGTTGTTGATGGTGATGTTGATGGTGATGTTGATGGTGATGTTGATGGTGATGTTGATGGTGATATTGATGGTGATGTTGATGGTGATGTTGATGGTGATGTTGATGGTGATGTTGATGGTGATGTTGATGATGTTGTTGATGGTGATGTTGATGGTGATGTTGATGGTGATGTTGATGGTGATGTTGATGGTGATGTTGATGATGTTGTTGATGGTGATGTTGATGGTGATGTTGATGGTGATGTTGATGGTGATGTTGATGGTGATGTTGATGGTGATATTGATGGTGTTGTTGATGGTGATGTTGATGGTGATGTTGATGGTGATATTGATGGTGATATTGATGGTGATGTTGATGGTGATGTTGATGGTGATGTTGATGGTGATGTTGATGATGTTGTTGATGGTGATGTTGATGGTGATGTTGATGGTGATGTTGATGATGTTGTTGATGGTGATGTTGATGGTGATGTTGATGGTGATGTTGATGATGTTGATGGTGATGTTGATGGTGATGTTGATGGTGATGTTGATGGTGATGTTGATGGTGATGTTGATGGTGATGTTGATGGTGATGTTGATGTTGATGGTGATGTTGATGGTGATGTTGATGGTGATGTTGATGGTGATGTTGATGGTGATGTTGATGGTGATGTTGATGGTGATGTTGATGGTGATGTTGATGTTGATGGTGATGTTGATGGTGATGTTGATGGTGATGTTGATGGTGATGTTGATGGTGATGTTGATGGTGATGTTGATGTTGATGGTGATGTTGATGGTGATGTTGATGGTGATGTTGATGGTGATGTTGATGGTGATGATGTTGTTGATGGTGATGATGATGTTGATGGTGATGTTGATGATGTTGTTGATGGTGATGTTGATGGTGATGTTGATGGTGATGATGATGTTGATGGTGATGTTGATGGTGATGTTGATGGTGATGTTGATGGTGATGTTGATGGTGATGATGTTGTTGATGGTGATGTTGATGGTGATGTTGATGGTGATGTTGATGGTGATGTTGATGGTGATGTTGATGGTGATGATGATGTTGATGGTGATGTTGATGGTGATGTTGATGGTGATGTTGATGGTGATGTTGATGGTGATGTTGATGGTGATGTTGATGGTGATGTTGATGATGTTGTTGATGGTGATGTTGATGATGTTGTTGATGGTGATGTTGATGGTGATGTTGATGGTGATGTTGATGATGTTGTTGATGGTGATGTTGATGGTGATGTTGATGGTGATGTTGATGGTGATGTTGATGGTGATGTTGATGGTGATGTTGATGGTGATGTTGATGATGTTGTTGATGGTGATGTTGATGATGATATTGATGGTGATGTTGATGGTGATGTTGATGGTGATGTTGATGGTGATGGTGATGTTGATGATGTTGTTGATGGTGATGTTGATGGTGATCTTGATGGTGATGTTGATGGTGATGTTGATGATGTTGTTGATGGTGATGTTGATGGTGTTGTTGATGATGTTGTTGATGGTGATGTTGATGGTGATGTTGATGGTGATGTTGATGGTGATGTTGATGGTGTTGTTGATGGTGTTGTTGATGGTGATGTTGATGGTGATGTTGATGGTGATGTTGATGGTGATGTTGATGGTGTTGTTGATGGTGTTGTTGATGGTGATGTTGATGGTGATGTTGATGGTGATGTTGATGGTGATGTTGATGGTGATGTTGATGGTGATGTTGATGGTGATGTTGATGGTGATGTTGATGGTGATATTGATGGTGATGTTGATGGTGATGTTGATGTTGATGGTGATGTTGATGGTGATGTTGATGGTGATGTTGATGATGTTGTTGATGGTGATGTTGATGGTGATGTTGATGGTGATGTTGATGATGTTGTTGATGATGTTGTTGATGGTGATGTTGATGGTGATGTTGATGGTGATGTTGATGGTGATGTTGATGGTGTTGTTGATGGTGTTGTTGATGATGTTGTTGATGGTGATGTTGATGGTGATGTTGATGGTGATGTTGATGGTGATGTTGATGGTGATGTTGATGGTGATGTTGATGGTGATGTTGATGATGTTGTTGATGGGATGATGGTGATGTTGATGGTGATGTTGATGGTGATGTTGATGGTGATGTTGATGGTGATGTTGATGTTGATGTTGATGTGTTGATGATGATGGTGATGTTGATGGTGATGTTGATGGTGATGTTGATGGTGATGTTGATGGTGATGTTGATGGTGATGTTGATGGTGTTGTTGATCGTGTTGTTGATGATGTTGTTGATGGTGATGTTGATGGTGATGTTGATGTTGATGGTGATGTTGATGGTGATGTTGATGGTGATGTTGATGATGTTGTTGATGGTGATGTTGATGATGTTGTTGATGGTGATGTTGATGGTGATGTTGATGGTGATGTTGATGTTGATGGTGATGTTGATGGTGATATTGATGATGTTGTTGATGATGGTGATGTTGATGATGTTGTTGATGGTGATGTTGATGGTGATGTTGATGGTGATGTTGATGGTGATGTTGATGATGTTGTTGATGATGGTGATGTTGATGATGTTGTTGATGGTGATGTTGATGGTGATGTTGATGGTGATGTTGATGATGTTGTTGATGTCGAATCAGGGTTGCTACTGGGCCCTAGCATCTTCAGTGAAGCCGGAAGATGAGGTGGGGGGGGAGGAGGGGGAGGGGGGGTGAGGGGGGTGAGGGGGGTGAGGGGGCTGAGGGGGGGTGAGGGGGGTGAGGGGGGTGAGGGGGGTGAGGGGTGGGTGTCACGGAAGAGACCCTACCCAGACGACGAGGTGAGAGCACCACCACCACTACAACCACAACAACCACAACAACCACAACCACCACAACCACTACCAACACCACCACCACCACCACTGCCTCTACTCCTCAGGAGGGGTCACTGAGCCTGCCCCCCCCCCCTCCTCCCCCCACTCCCCACTCTCCCCCCTCCCCCCCACCCCCCACTTTCCCCCTCCCCCCCTCCCCCTCCCTCCTCCTCCCCCCACCCCCCACTCCCCCCCTGCCCCCCCCACCCCCACTCCCCTCCTCCTCCCCCCACCCCCCACTCCCCCCCACCCCCACTCCCCCCCTGCCCCCCCCTCCCCCCAACCCCCCTTCCCCTCCTCCTCCCCCACTCCCACCCCCCCTGCCCCCCCACCCCCACTCCCCTCCTCCTCCCCTCACTCCCCCCTGCCCCCCCTCCCCCCTGCCCCCCCTGCCCCTCCTCCTCCCCCCACCCCCACCCCCCCTGCCCCCCCCACCCCCACTCCCCTCCTCCCCTCACTCCCCCCCCTGCCCCCCCTCCCCCCAACCCCCCTTCCCCTCCTCCTCCCCCCACCCCCACCCCCCCTGCCCCCCCACCCCACTCCCCTCCTCCTCCCCTCACTCCCCCCCTGCCCCCCCCTCCCCCCAACCCCCCTGCCCCTCCTCCTCCCCCCACCCCCACCCCCCCTGCCCCCCCCACCCCCACTCCCCTCCTCCTCCCCTCACTCCCCCTCTGCCCCCCCTCCCCCCAACCCCCCTGCCCCTCCTCCTCCCCCCACCCCCACCCCCCCTGCCCCCCCCACCCCCACTCCCCTCCTCCTCCCCTCACTCCCCCCCTGCCCCCCCTCCCCCCAACCCCCCTGCCCCTCCTCCTCCCCCCACCCCCACCCCCCCTGCCCCCCCCCCACCCCCCACTCCCTCCTCCTCCCCTCACTCCCCCCCTGCCCCCCCTCCCCCCAACCCCCCTGCCCCTCCTCCTCCCCCCACCCCCACCCCCCCTGCCCCCCCCACCCCCACTCCCCTCCTCCTCCCCTCACTCCCCCCCTGCCCCCCCTCCCCCCAACCCCCCTTCCCCTCCTCCTCCCCCCACCCCCACCCCCCCTGCCCCCCCCACCCCCACTCCCCTCCTCCTCCCCTCACTCCCCCCCTGCCCCCCCTCCCCCCAACCCCCCTTCCCCTCCTCCTCCCACCCCCACCCCCCCTGCCCCCCCCACTCCCCTCCTCCTCCCCTCACTCCCCCCCTGCCCCCCCTCCCCCCAACCCCCCTGCCCCTCCTCCTCCCCCCACCCCCACCCCCCCTGCCCCCCCACCCCCACTCCCCTCCTCCTCCCCTCACTCCCCCCCTGCCCCCCCCTCCCCCCAACCCCCACTCTCCCCCCTCCCCCCACCCCCACCCCCCCTGCCCCCCCCACCCCCACTCCCCTCCTCCTCCCCTCACTCCCCCCCCTGCCCCCCCCTCCCCCCAACCCCCACTCTCCCCCCCTCCCCCCACCCCCCACTTTTCCCCTCCCCCCCTCCCCCTCCCTCCTCCCCCCACCCCCACTCCCCTCCACTTCCCCCCGTCTACACCCCCACCCCCCCTGCCCCCCCCTCCCCCACTCCCCTCCTCCTCCCCCCACCCCCCACTCCCCCCCACCCCCCCTGCCCCCCACCCCCACTCCCCTCCTCCCCCCATCCCCACCCCCCCTGCCCCCCCCACCCCCACTCCCCCCCTGCCCCCCCTCCCCCCAACCCCCCTGCCCCTCCTCCTCCCCCCACCCCCCACTCCCCTCCCCCCCACCCCTGTGTGCAGGCTTGCGGCAGGCTTGGTGGTGAGTGTGAGGCTCCCTCACCCTCTCACTCACCCTCTCACTCACCCTCGCTCACCGCCTCACACTCACCCTCTCACTCACACTCACCCTCTCACTCACCCTCTCACTCACCCTCTCACTCGCTCACCGCCTCACCCTCACCCTCTCACTCGCTCACCGCCTCACCCTCACACTCACCCTCGCTCACCGCCTCACCCTCACCCTCTCACTCGCTCACCGCCTCACCCTCACACTCACCCTCTCACTCACCCTCGCTCACCGCCTCACACTCACCCTCTCACTCACACTCACCCTCTCACTCACCCTCTCACTCACCCTCTCACTCACCCTCTCACTCACCCTCTCACTCACCCTCTCACTCGCTCACCGCCTCACCCTCACCCTCTCACTCGCTCACCGCCTCACCCTCACACTCACCCTCGCTCACCGCCTCACCCTCACCCTCTCACTCGCTCACCGCCTCACCCTCACACTCACCCTCGCTCACCGCCTCACCCTCGCTCACCGCCTCACCCTCGCTCACCGCCTCACCCTCTCCCTCACCCTCGCTCACCGCCTCACCCTCGCTCACCGCCTCACCCTCGCTCACCGCCTCACCCTCACCCTCACCCTCGCTCACCGCCTCACCCTCACACTCACCCTCGCTCACCGCCTCTCGCTCACCGCCTCACCCTCACACTCACCCTCGCTCACCGCCTCTCGCTCACCGCCTCACCCTCACACTCACCCTCGCTCACCGCCTCTCGCTCACCGCCTCACCCTCACACTCACCCTCACCCTCACCCTCGCTCACCGCCTCACCCTCACCCTCGCTCACCGCCTCTCGCTCACCGCCTCACCCTCACACTCACCCTCGCTCAC
>NW_027620454.1:0-16455 GCF_964198595.1 Lampetra fluviatilis | reverse complement strand
TGAGACTGTATCCCTCAGTTGTTAGGGTGCATGTTGTGCAGTGAGTGAACGATGGGTCGTCTCGGCTTGGTCGGTACAGCTATATGCTGCGATGCGAGTCTTGGAGAGAGACTGGGTTAAAATCCCACCGATATGGCCGACGCGTGCTGCTGGTTGTGACGCCGCGTCGGAAAAGCGGTGGGGTGGTAACATGGAAATTCCCCCCCCGATATGGCCGACGTGTGCTACTGGTTGTGACGCCGCGTCGGAAAGGCGGTGGGGTGGTAACATGGAAATTCCCCCCCCGATATGGCCGACGCGTGCTACTGGTTGTGACGCCACGTCGGAAAGGCGGAGGGGTGCTAACGGGTGACTGTCATTGCATGCGTGATTCTAACGGGGGGGGGGGCTGTGCTGGAGCGTAAGTGGGTTAGCCAGTTTTCATGTATAATTGTTGTTAAGTCCCCGTTTTCTATGGGGTTCCCTTTTACCCTCGTCGATTCTGTATATATTACGTGATTGTATTTCTTATCGGTCGCCGGTCATTTATTGATGTTGTTGGTTCGGAGGCACACCTTTTCGATGTTTCACAGTTGTGTTACAGCCGGGGACGGCTGTGTGTTTATACAGGGGGGGGTGATGTAGTGACAGAGAAAGGTCACTACTGTGTCGGCCCGTACGAAGGCTGGGGGCCCCAAGGGGGTGCCTGGGGGGTCGCGTGGTGGAGGGATCCGGACCCTCCCAGAGGTGGGAGAAGTGAGGCGTGTCCTGGGAAGGGAAGCGTGGCCTGAAGAGAGCCAGCCACGCCGGGGCGGAGCCAGCCACGCCAAACCAAATATAAGCGTGGTGTGAACGCAGAGCGAGGCTGCTGTTGTACTGTACTCCAAGGTGAAGACATCTTCGGTCGTCAAGTCCCGAGTCGTCGTCCTGGGCCAGGCAGGCCGATGCCTGCCTGGTCCAGTCTGTGTCGTGTTCCAGAGTGTTAGTGAGTTGAGGAAGGTGGTCACCACCTCATGTAGAGTGTTATATTATTTACCGTTTAATAAATAGTGTTGCCTCCAAGTTGCGTGTGTGTGCACCTAATTTGAACCTACTACACATACACAAACAGCACACACACACAGCACATACACAAACAGCACATACACACAGCACACACCTACACAGTACATAGACACAGTACACCCACATATACAGCACACACACACACAGTACACCCACATATACAGCACACACACACACAGTACACACACATATTCAGCACACACATACAGCACACACACAGTACATACACATACAGCACACACAGTACATACAGCACACACACAGTACACACACACATACAATACACACACAGAACACACACAC
This sequence comes from Lampetra fluviatilis, assembly GCF_964198595.1. NCBI lineage: Eukaryota > Metazoa > Chordata > Hyperoartia > Petromyzontiformes > Petromyzontidae > Lampetra > Lampetra fluviatilis. The sequence continues at coordinate 15,108 of NW_027620454.1, read as the reverse complement.
ACACACAGTACATACACATACAGCACACACACAGCACACACACAGCATACATACACATACAGCACACACACACATACAGCACACACATACAGCACACACACAGCACACACACACACACAGCACACACACAGCACACACACACAGTACATACACATACACACACAGCACACACACACAGTACATACACATACAGCACACACACAGTACATACACATACACGTACAGCACACACACAGTACATACACGTACAGCACACACACACAGTACACACACATACAGCACACACACAGTACACACACATGCACACACACAGTACACACACATACATCACACACACACACAGTACATACACATACAGCACACACACACACAGTACATACACATACAGCACACACACACACAGTACATACACATACAGCACACACAGACAGTACATACACATACAGCACACACACACAGTACATACACATACAGCACACACACACAGTATATACACATACAGCACACACGCACACACAGTACACACACAGTACATGCACATACACGTATAGCACACACACACAGTACATATACATACAGCACACACACAGTACATAGATGTACAGTACATACACATACACGTACAGCACACAAACACAGTACATACACATACAGCACACACACAGTACATACACAAACAGCACACACACAGCACATACACAAACAGCACACACACAGCACACACCCACACAGTACATACACACAGTACACACACATATACAGCACACACACACACAGTACACCCACATATACAGCACACACACACAGTACACACACATATACAGCACACACATACAGCACACACACAGTACATACACATACAGCACACACAGTACATACAGCACACACACAGTACACACACACATACAACACACACACAGAACACACACACACACAGTACATACACATACAGCACACACACAGCACACACACAGCATACATACACATACAGCACACACACACATACAGCACACATACAGCACACACACAGCACACACACACATACAGCACACCCACAGCACACACAGTACACACACACAGTACATACACATACACGTACAGCACACACACAGTACAAAAACATACAGCACACACACAGTACATACACGTACAGCACACACACAGCACACACACACACACAGCACATACACATTCAGCACACACACACAGCACACACACACAGTACATACAGCACACACAGCACATACACATACAGCACACACATACAGCACACATACAGTACATACACATACAGTACACACACACACAGTGCATACACATACAGCACACACACACAGTACATACACATACAGCACACACACACAGTACATACACATACAGCACACACACACAGTACATACAGCACACACACAGTACATACAGCACACACACAGTACATACAGCACACATACAGTACATACAGCACACATACAGCACACACACACACAGCACACACACACACAGCACACACACACATACAGCACACACACAACACACACACATACAGCACACACACACACAGCACACGCACACCGTAGACACACACGGCACACACACAGTACATACACACACGGTACACACACACAGTACATACACATACAGCACACACACAACACACAGTACACACACACAGTACATACACATACAGCACACACACACACAACACACAGTACACACACACACATACAGCACACACACATACAGCACACACACACACACAGTACATACACATACAGCACACACACACACAGTACACCCACATACAGCACACACACACACATACAGCACACACACACACAGCACACACACACACAGCACACACAACAGTACATACACATAAAGCACACACACAGTACATACACATACAGCACACACACAGTACATACACATACAGCACACACACAGTACACACACATACAGCACACACACAGTACATACACATACAGCACACACACACAGTACATACACACACAGCACACACACACAGCACACACACATACAGCACACACACACACACAGCACATACACATACAGCACACATACACATACAGCACACACACACAGTACATACACATACAGCACACACAGTACACACACATTACACACACACACAGTACATGCACATACACGTATAGCACACACACACAGTACATATACATACAGCACACACACAGTACATACACATACAGCACACACACAGTACATACACATACAGCACACACAGTACATAAACATACAGCACACACACAGTACATGCACACACGTATAGCACACACACACACAGTACATACACATACAGCACACATACAGTACACACACATACAGCACACACACAGTACATACACATACATCACACACACACACAGTACATACACATACAGCACACACACAGTACATACACACACAGCACACACACAGCACATACACATACAGTACACACACACACACATCACATACACATACAGCACACACACACAGTACATACACATACAGCACACACGCACACACAGTACACACACACACACAGTACATGCACATACACGTATAGCACACACACACACACAGTACATATACATACAGCACACACACAGTACATAGATGTACAGCACACATACAGTACATACACATAGATGTACAGCACACATACAGTACATACACATACAGCACACAAACACAGTACATACACAAACAGCACACACACACAGCACATACACAAACAGCACACACACAGCACACACCCACACAGTACATACACACAGTACACACACATATACAGCACACACACACACACACAGTACACCCACATATACAGCACACACACACACAGTACATACACATACAGCACACACAGTACATACAGCACACACACAGTACAAACACACATACAACACACACAGAACACACACACACACAGTACATACACATACAGCACACACACAGTACATACACACACAGCACACACACAGCATACATACACATACAGCACACACACACATACATACAGCACACACATACAGCACACACACAGCACACACAGTACACACACAGTACATACACATACAGCACACACACAGTACATACACATACATCACACACACAGTACATACACATACAGCACACACACACAGTACATACACATACAGCACACACACACAGTACATACACACACAGCACACACACACACAGCACATACACACACAGCACACACACACACAGCACACACACACACAGCACACACACACAGCACATACAGCACACACACACACAGCACATACACATACAGCACATACACATACAGTACACACACACGCAGTACATACACATACAGTACACACACACACAGTACACACACACACACAGTACATGCACATACACGTATAGCACACACACAGTACATATACATACAGCACACACACAGTACATACACATACAGCGCACACACAGTACATACACATACAGCACACACAGTACATAAACATACAGCACACACACACAGTACATACACATACAGCACACATACAGTACACACACATACAGCACACACACAGTACACACACATGCACACACACAGTACACACACATACATCACACACACACACAGTACATACACATACAGCACACACACACACAGTACATACACATACAGCACACACACACACAGTACATACACATACAGCACACACACACACACAGTACACACACAGTACATGCACATACACGTATAGCACACACACACAGTACATATACATACAGCACACACACAGTACATAGATGTACAGCACACATACAGTACATACACATACACGTACAGCACACAAACACAGTACATACACATACAGGACACACACAGTACATACACAAACAGCACACACACACAGCACATACACAAACAGCACACACACAGCACACACCCACACAGTACATACACACAGTACACACACATATACAGCACACACATACAGCACACACACAGTACATACACATACAGCACACACAGTACATACAGCACACACACAGTACACACACACATACAACACACACACAGAACACACACACACACAGTACATACACATACAGCACACACACAGCACACACACAGCATACATACACATACAGCACACACACACATACAGCACACACATACAGCACACACACAGCACACACAGTACACACACACATACAGCACACACACAGCACACACAGTACACACACACAGTACATACACATACACGTACAGCACACACACAGTACATACACATACAGCACACACACAGTACATACACGTACAGCACACACACACAGTACATACACGTACAGCACAGACAGCACACACACACACAGCACACACACACAGTACATACACACACAGCACATACAGCACACACAGCACATACACATACAGCACACACATACAGCACACACACACATACAGTACATACACATACAGCACACACATACAGCACACACACACATACAGTACATACACATACAGTACACACACACACAGTGCATACACATACAGCACACACATACAGTACATACACATACAGCACACACACACAGTACATACAGCACACACACACAGTACATACAGCACACACACAGTACATACAGCACACACACAGTACATACAGCACACACACAGTACATACAGCACACATACAGTACACACACAGCACACACACAGAACACACACACACAGCACACACACATACAGCACACACACACACACAGCACACACACATACAGCACATACACAACACGCACACACACAACACACACACATACAGCACACACACACATACAGCACACGCACACCGTAGACACACACGGCACACACACAGTACATACACACACGGTACACACACACAGTACATACACATACAGCACACACACAACACACAGTACACACACACAGTACATACACATACAGCACACACACACACAACACACAGTACACACACACACATACAGCACACACACATACAGCACACACACACACACAGTACATACACATACAGCACACACACACACAGTACACCCACATACAGCACACACACACATACAGCACACACACACACACAGCACACACAACAGTACATACACATACAGCGCACACACAGTACATACACATACAGCACACACACAGTACATACACATACAGCACACACACAGTACATACACATACAGCACACACACAGTACATACACATACAGCACACACACAGTACACACACATACAGCACACACACAGTACACACACATACATCACACACACAGTACATACACATACAGCACACACACACAGTACATACACACACAGCACACACACACAGCACACACACACAGCACACACACACAGCACATACACATACAGCACACACACACACAGCACATACACATACAGCACCCACACACAGTACATACACATACAGCACACACAGTACACACACATTACACACACACACACAGTACATGCACATACACGTATAGCACACACACACACAGTACATATACATACAGCACACACACAGTACATACACATACAGCACACACACAGTACATACACATACAGCACACACAGTACATAAACATACAGCACACACACAGTACATGCACATACACGTATAGCACACACACACACAGTACATACACATACAGCACACATACAGTACACACACACACAGTACATAGACATACATCACACACACACACAGTACATACACATACAGCACACACACAGTACATACACACACAGCACACACACAGCACATACACATACAGTACACACACACACAGCACATACACATACAGCACACACACACAGTACATACACATACAGCACACACGCACACACAGTACACACACACACAGTACATGCACATACACGTATAACACACACACACACAGTACATATACATACAGCACACACACAGTACATAGATGTACAGCACACATACAGTACATACACATACACGTACAGCACACAAACACAGTACATACACATACAGCACACACACAGTACATACACAAACAGCACACACACACAGCACATACACAAACAGCACACACACAGCACACACACAGCACACACCCACACAGTACATACACACAGTACACACACATATACAGCACACACACACACAGTACACCCACATATACAGCACACACACAGTACACACACATATACAGCACACACACACACACAGTACACACACATATACAGCACACACATACAGCACACACACAGTACATACACATACAGTACACACACACATACAACACACACACAGAACACACACACACACAGTACATACACATACAGCACACACACACAGCACACACACAGCATACATACACATACAGCACACACACACATACAGCACACACATACAGCACACACACAGCACACACAGTACACACACACACAGTACACACACATACACGTACAGCACACACACAGTACATACACATACAGCACACACACAGTACATACACGTACAGCACACACACACACAGTACATACACATACAGCACACACACGGTACATACACAAACAGCACACACACAGTACATACACAAACAGCACACACACAGCACACAGTACATACACACAGTACATACACATACAGCACACACACACAGTACATACACACACACAGCACACACACAGCACATACACGTTGCCCACAAGGTGCCTACACGCACAGCACACACATACAGCACACACACATGCACACTACATACACGGTGCCTACACACACAGCACACATACACACGCACAGTACATGCACGGTGCCGACACAGTACAAGTGTGGGTGGGTGGTGTGCGGGTGAGGGAGTAAGCGAGTGGTGTGTGGTTGAGCGGACGAGAGAGCGGCATGCAGGTGAGCGAGTGGGTGAGTGGCGTCGACTCAGCCTTAAATAAGTTCCTGTTGTGATGTGTAAACATCATCAAGAGGAAGACAAAGGCAGCCGGGTTTGGTGTTGTCCACCCACCCCCTCACCTGGCACTATTCCGACCAAACACCACGGTGGAAACACCAAACTCAGCTTTGCTGGGGGCCCCAGGGGGACAAGCGTCTATAGCTGAGCAAGAGTGAACCCCCCTCCACCCCCCTCCACACCCCCCCCCCCAACTTGGGGTTCCTCCAGGGACAGGAAACCACTGCGGTTGGCCACGTGGAATGCCTGAACGCTCGCTGCAGAGGATGGGATGCCACTCCTCTGTCGGGAGATGGAGCAGCACTGCCTGGACCTCTGTGGAATTCGGGATGTCTGGTGGACTGGTTCTGGCTCCGGTCAACATAAGGAGTGGACAGTCTTCCACTCGGGGCAGGAAACTGCGAAACAAGGCCAATGGTGCCTTCGATAGGCCAGGGTTCTGGGTTGTTCTTTATGCTTTTGGGGTCCCCGACTCTCTGCTCACAATAATTAAAGGCCTTCATCATGATGGTGGGCAGGCCCAGATAAAGTTGTGTGGCCGGGAGTCGGAGCCATTCCCCGCTCACCTTGGGATGCAACAGGGATATCTCTCCTGGCTCCCACATTATTTTACGTATTTTTCAATCACATAGTTCTAGAAACTGTCCATGGGTGTACGAGAGGAATTCCTATCTGGTACAGCTACAATGGGAGACTGTTTGATGCCCGGGTGCGGTCAAGGGATGGATCCCGATTGGTCAACCATGTTATGTATGCCGATGATGGGTAATTGTTGCTCATTCTGAGGAGTTGGAGGCTTTGCTGCTGAACCTGCCTGGTTTTTTCGTGTCAAACGCTCCCCCCCCTCAACTCCCCATGAATGATGGGGCAGTTACTAAAACGATTTTAATTACCAGATAAAGCCCACCGAGCTAGCCAGAAGCTACCTGGCTACAAATGATAGTGCTAACTGGCTTATCATGTGGAAATTTATAGCAGACAAATACTCAAAGTGCATGTTTCTAAAAGTGGAGGGAAAAGCTGGAAGACCCGGAAAAAAATCCACGTGGCCATGGGGAGAACATGCAAACTCCAAATATACAGGATCGAATCCACGACCTCCAAGATATTTTATCAGCAGCATAACGCGGTGGAGAAGCTACCTGGTCTGTCCGTCCACACGAACCTCCGGGTCTTTTCGGCCAGAGTTATGCGCTCCCTTCTCTATGCTTGCGAAACGTGGACCTCTCTGAGGCAACACATCTTGTGCCAGTTTGAAACATTCAGGCTGGCCTGCCTATGATCCATCCTGGGTTTAACCAGACTGAATTGTGTGAGGAGCTCATAGTTACTTGAGATCTGAACATATTCACACTGGTGAGCTCCTCTGGCAGGCGAGAGTACTGGCTGAGTCATAGCCCGCATGCCCAGTCACCGAATGCCTAAACAGCTTCTGTTGGGCTGGATAGAGGGGGCTAGATGGGCACGGCACGGACGAGAGAAGACACGTACTTATGTAGTACACGAGGATGTGGAGCCAACTGGACTTGCCGATGACTGGTACCTCTATGGAAGAGGCTCGTGAAGGATGCTACTGGGCAGCTGGAGGCAGTCGCCCTCCATCAACAGCGTAGGGCATAGGAGCGACGCTCTCAACAACGAGCAGAGTGCCGGGCGGCTACAAAGCAGCAAGTTGGCACAGTGGAGAGGACAGGTGGTTGAACAGCCAGCCATCGCAGTCAGTCGACCCATGGCACCTGGGTCTGGGTCTTCGACCTCCTACCAGTGGGCCTTGGACACATTAAGTGACCTCAAAGTGCGGCTAGCATGGCACAAGTGCCGTTGTGACATCACCGCCACTTAGTGCTGAATGGCGGTTATTGTTGTTGATCATGTTGTTGTGCGAGTGAGTGCAGATGAGTGGGTGAGCGAGTGGCGTGCGGGTGAGCGAGGGGTGAGCGGGTGGCCGGGCGCGCTCACCGGAGTCGAAGGAGGTGGAGGAGGTGGTGTGGAAGGCTCCGAACGAGGGGAAGGAGAAGAATCCGTGGCTGCGGCTGCGCTCCTGTCCCCGCAAGCGCGGAGCGTCGTGGAAGTCTTCTGTGGGGGCGGGGGGGGGGCATGCGCCCGCGCGAGGAGGGGATGAAGGGGGAGAGGGAGAGAGAGCGTGGGGAGCGCGTCACAGCGGGAGATTTAATCAGAGCTGAGTTTCCATCCCCTTCCTCTTCTCGGGCTACAAGTGGCGTCAGTCAGCGGATTAGCTTTCACCGTCGCGGGCTTCTGATCCGTACTCTGCTCCACCACCCTCGTCACCTCATCAAACTATGAACTAAACTATCTTTTAAATGTGGAGGGAAAAACCGGAGGCCCTGGAAAAAAATTCACGTGATCAAGGGGAGAGAGGAGATGCAAACTCCAAATATACAGGCGTCAGCGTCGGGAGGGAACCCACAACCTCCTGTATACCTGGCTAAGGAGTTAACATTTCCCAACCGTGGCGCCCAATCAACACGCTCCGTGTTTCTCACGAAGACCTCCTCATTAATGCTACCTCCTGCTACCCCCCACCCACGCCTCGCTAGGACAGCGGCCCCCAGACACGGTTACATCCCGAGACGTACAATTATTATTATGATGATAGTTCCCGCGGGGCACTGCCTCGCAGGCCCAATCCAAACGGCCGCTTCTAATCGTGACGGCGCATCTCGGGGTGCGCCACGCGAAAGTGGTCGCACGCAGGTGGGGGGGGGGGGAAGAGGAGGCCTGGAGCCGCCACGGCAACGGGAGCAGCAGCGTTCGCGAGTTGAGCCTCCACGTTTCACGCTCAGTCTGTCGTTGTTTACAAACACCGCCACGGCAGCGTGAACGCATCCCTCTTTCGGCGAGACCAACGACGGTCAAATAGCGCCGGTAAAACCGAGTGCCCCTCATCGCCCCGCGTCTCCCTGCGTGCCCGCTGGCTCCTGCATCCCCCGTGTCCACCCATCCCCCTGCCTCCCCGCAGACCTCACGTCCCAGCGGGCGCCCACGTCCCTGCTGGCCAGCGCATGATGGCGATGGCCATCTAACCGCCGTGTGGAGTGCCGTGCCAGGCCGGGGCGACCGCCACGGCCGACACTTTGGCCACACCGCGCCGGGGCGCGCCGCTCACCGTAGAATTCGGCGAAGGGATCGCGGCCACCGAAGAACTCTCGGAAGACATCATCCGGGTTGCGGAACGTGAAGTGGAACCCGCCCATGTTGGGGCTGGCTGACCCACCGCCCCCTGCGCGCACACACACACATGGGCATCGTCAACATCGTCAGCAGTATTGTCAGCATCATCAGCAGGATCAGCAGGATCAGCAACATCGCTTCTCCACTCACAAATCACTTCCACATCTCCTCAGCCAGGGTCGCGCCATCACAGCGGGAGGTGGAATTGGCGTCGCGGATGCGGTCAATGTTTATTTATACTGAAAGGTTGTGTGCGGTGTGTGGTGAGTGTGTAGGCGAGTGCGGTGTGTGGTGAGGGTGTAGGTGAGTGTGGTGTGTGGTGAGTGTGTAGGCGAGTGCGGTGTGTGGTGAGTGTGTAGGTGAGTGTGGTGTGTGGTGAGTGTGTAGGTGAGTGTGGTGTGTGGTGAGTGTGTAGGTGAGTGTGGTGTGTGGTGAATGTGGTGTGTGGTGAGGGTGTAGGTGAGTGTGGTGTGTGGTGAGGGTGTAGGTGAGTGTGGTGTGTGGTGAGGGTGTAGGTGAGTGTGGTGTGTGGTGAGTGTGTAGGTTAGTGCTGTGTGTGGTGAGGGTGTAGGTGAGTGTGGTGTGTGGTGAGTGTGTAGGTGAGTGCTGTGTATGGTGAGGGTGTAGGTGAGTGTGGTGTGTGGTGAGTGTGTAGGTGAGTGTGGTGTGTGGTGAGGGTGTAGGTGAGTGTGGTGTGTGGTGAGTATGTAGGTGTGTGTGGTGAGTATGTAGGTGAGTGTGGTGTGTGGTGAGTGTGTAGGTGATTGTGGTGTGTGGTGAGTGTGTACGTTAGTGTAGTGTGTGGTGAGTGTGTAGGCGAGTGCGGTGTGGTGAGTGAGGTGCGTGGTGAGTGCGGTGGTGTGGTGAGCGTTGGTCCGTAGAGGGCGGCTGTGGCTGCTCACCGAGTCGCGCCGTGAGCCCTGCCTTGCCGTAGCGGTCGTACGTCTCCCTCTTGTTCTCTGCGACACCACAGGGACGCCACCGCGGTCACCATCGGCCACGAGACCACATCGTCGCAGCATCGCTCACGACCCCGATCGCGATCGCTTGCCCAGCACAGCCTCGCTCACCGAGTCTCAAAGCTACTAGGAGGGTTATTGCCAGCTGTCCCGCAGTAGGGGGCGATGAGGCTCATGGTAAACCCAGTGGCTCCGGTGCAGCCGACAGGAGTCTTCCCTTCAGACTCGCGGAGGCTTCCCCCAGAGAGTGACCAGGAGTAAACTACGGCTCGTAAAGCGCTTTTTGGGCGAGGCCACGTGTGACGACCTGGCCAAATTTGCGTCATAAGAACGTTCCACCCACCGACATAGACAAACATTATTAAATTGTTATAAACTTGTCTTGGATCCCTCACCATGGGTTTGGGTTCGAGAGCGATTCTCACAACAAGACTGAGCAAACACGATGGTTCGCTAGCAGCATCTTCAGGACAAGGCCCAGGAAGCCAGAATAAAAACCAGGAAGTCATTCTGACCTCGTAGATTTATCGACACGGACTGTTCCCGCCAGGTTGGCTACATACGGTGCGAAACAGGTTCTCCAAACATACGTATGTACACATACAGAAGGCAACGAAGTGCGATACTCTGGCTGAGATCCCGTGCTGCGTGTTAACGAGCGAACTCCGGTTGTTGTTGTTGTTATTCGGGGCGCTCACCGTCAGAGAGGACCTCGTACGCCTCCGCGATCTCCTTGAACTGCTTCTCGGCATTCTCCTTGTTCTCCGGGTTCTTGTCCGGGTGCCATTTCAGTGCGAGCTTGCGGTAGCTGAAAATTCACACGACGCAAAATCCGACCGTCAGCACGAGTGTGAGCACGGGGGAGGGTGGCAGCAAGGGAGCGAGCGCGAGTGTTAACCAGAACTCCTCCCATCGTCACGATGACTGCCCCGCGTTCGAGCGCGCCGGCCCCGACGCGGGGCCCACCGACACCGACGCGAGGCCCACCGACACCCTCCCGGAGAGCCGACGGGATGGCCCGCCGAGCGACCGCCGGCTCGCACGCGCGCACCGACCCATCGCGTCACGCGTGTTGCTGTCCGTCGCTGGCACGCCAGCGGCATTTCCGCTGTCGGGGGGGAAGCAAAAATGACACACGAGGAGGCCCATGCCTCTGAAGATAAGGTGAAGGCAAAGCTGTAGACGACTGTCACGCACTGATCGGTCAGGAGCCAGCGCAACTCCGCAGAGCCAGGAATTACTGAAGAAGTAATGCCAGAGTGAAGCTTCTGACGTAGGCGAGCGAGTTAGTCGCTCAGTGTGGCGGGTGAATTGGTGAGCGAGTGGCTGCATAGGTAGTATGGTCAATGATTGTTAGTGGGAGATGAGTAGAGGTAAATGAGTGGGGTGAGGTTGGGCGAGTGGGTGAGCGAGTCGGTCATCTGGGTGAGTGAATGGGTGGATGAGAGGGTGGCTGGGCGAGTGGATCGTTGAAGGAGTAGTAGTAAGTGCGTTGGCGAAGTTAGTGAATGCGAGCAATGAGGGCGAGCGAATGAGTGGGAAGAGGGTGGGCGAGTGGGCAGGCGAGCGAGTGAACGCGCAAGTGGAAGTGGTGAACGATGGCCGAGAGAGAAAGTGGGCAATCGTGCGAGGGGAAGCGAGCGATTGGCTCTGGTATGAAGACTGCCCCGAGCGGTGAGCCGTGCAAGAGGCTGTGGGGCCTCCCACACGCATTGAACACGGTTCCCCGGAAAAACACAAGCACGCAGCCACGGGGGGCGGGGATGGGGGGAATGGGGGAGGCGCAGCAGGAGGGGCAGTGCGAGGGTGGTAGCAGCGAGCGTTGTCGCCTTCAGCCGGGCATGGCCGGCTACGCAGCATATGGCCAGTCGTGTAGCACCGTGCAAGCAGTGGGGGTTGGTGGATCACACACGCACACACTTTGGCGTCGAGGTCGCTTACGGCCAGGGTATGATGGCGTCAGCACAGCAAGTGGGACTCGTTCCCATCTGTGCTGAGATTGAGCGTACGACTCCGTCCCCTCGCACGCAGGGGCTTCCTCCCGCGTGTACGAGCACCCGATAATGGAGTTGGCCAAACACCCCAAAATAGGACCACAGAGCTTGGGAAATTGTTGACGCCAGTTGTGGCCGCCCTCAATGCTCATCTGTGGTTTCCAGCGCCGCCAAATCGTTGTTTCCCGGTCTCCGAGAGTGAAAAAAAAAACTGGGCGCGTCACGAAATCGAAAGGGCGCGTGAGTGACTATCCAGCTACAGCGGTCTCCTAAGGAGGGTCCCTGAGTGTTCCACACAGACACGAGAGAGCGAACACCTCTCCTTCTCTTTGTTTAAACACAGTCTCCGAGCACCGACCCCAAGGCCCAACACGTCAAGTGGTCAGCAACAGACAGCACTGTCGGAGTTGTACTAGATGCAGAGTGAACGCATTTAAGGGCATGAGACGCTGGCGATGATGATGGGTAGAGGGAATTTCAGAGTGGAGCAGTGTGAGGGAAGAAGCAGAGAGAGAAGAGAGGTGGCCTGCAGTGTGGCAAGTGGACGAGTGGTGGGTGTGTTGTTGTGACCTGCAGTGTGAGTGGGTGGGTGTGTTGTTGTTGTTGTGACCTGCAGTGTGATTAGGTGTGTTGTTGTTGTTGTTGTGACCTGCAGTGTGGCGAGTGGATGGGTGTGTTGTTGTTGTTGTTGTGACCTGCAGTGTGGCAATGGGATGTGTGGGTGTGTTGTTGTTGTTGTGACCTGCAGTGTGGTTTAGTGGGTGTGTTGTTGTTGTGACCTGCAGTGTGGTTGAGTGGGTGGATGTGTTGTTGTTGTTGTTGTGACCTGCAGTGTGGCGAGTGGGTGGGTGTGTTGTTGTTGTTGTGACCTGCAGTGTGGCGAGTGGACGGGTGGTGGGTGGGTGTGTTGTTGTGACCTGCAGTGTGGTTGAGTGGGTGTGTTGTTGTTGTTGTGACCTGCAGTGTGGTTGAGTGGGTGTGTTGTTGTTGTTGTTGTGACCTGCAGTGTGGCGAGTGGGTGGGTGTGTTGTTGTTGTGACCTGCAGTGTGGTTGAGTGGGTGGGTGTGTTGTTGTTGTTGTGACCTGCATGTGTGGTTGAGTGGGTGGGTGTTGTTGCTGTGACCTGTAGTGTGGCGAGTGGGTGAGTCGGTGGGTGTGTTGTTGTTGTGACCTGCAGTGTGGTTGAGTGGGTGGGTGTGTTGTTGTTGTTGTGACCTGCAGTGTGGTTGAGTGGGTGGGTGTGTTGTTGTTGTTGTGACCTGCAGTGTGGTTGAGTGGGTGGGTGTGTTGTTGTTGTGACCTGCAGTGTGGTTGAGTGGGTGTATTGTTGTGACCTGCAGTGTGGTTGAGTGGGTGGGTGTGTTGTTGTTGTGACCTGCAGTGTGGTTGAGTGGGTGTATTGTTGTGACCTGCAGTGTGGTTGAGTGGGTGGGTGGGTTGTTGTTGTGACCTGCAGTGTGGTTGAGTGGGTGGGTGTGTTGTTGTTGTGACCTGCAGTGTGGTTGAGTGGGTGTATTGTTGTGACCTGCAGTGTGGTTGAGTGGGTGGGTGTGTTGCTGTTGTGACCTGCAGTGTGGCGAGTGGGTGGGTGGGTGTGTTGTTGTGACCTGCAGTGTGGTTGAATGGGTGGGTAAGTGTCTTGTGGGAAGCTGTAGTGTTGCGGTTAGTGCACCGCGTCACGAACCTGATGACCCGAGTTCGATTCCCGCTCAGGGCCAACACCAGTGACAATTATCTGAACTGTCCTGGGCCTCCCCTAGATCGACTCGGCCTCAAATGAGTACATGGTGCAGTGTGTAAACATCGCCACTAGGGAGACAAAGGCCGCTGGGCATGGTGCTCGCCACCCACCCCCTCGTGCGCTATGTCGGCCTTCATAGGTGCTCGCTAACATAACTTGCCCCAACAGCCTGTTAAGGTTATACGGGGGATCTTTGTCTTTGTTGTTGTGACCTGTAATGTGGTTGAATGGGTGGGTG
>NW_027620453.1:0-26197 GCF_964198595.1 Lampetra fluviatilis | reverse complement strand
AGCAGCAGCAGCAGCAGTAGTAGCATCATCAGCAGCATCATCAGCAGCAGTAGTAGCATCAGTAGTAGTAGCAGCAGCAGCAGCATCAGCAGCAGCAGCAGTAGCATCAGTAGTAGTAGCATCATCATCATCAGCAGCAGTAGTAGCAGCATCAGCAGCATCAGCAGCAGCATCAGTAGAAGTAGTAGTAGCATCATCATCATCAGCAGCAGCAGCATCATCATCATCAGCAGCAGCAGCAGTAGCATCAGTAGTAGTATCATCATCAGTAGTAGTATCATCATCAGTAGTAGTATCATCATCAATAGTAGTAGTATCATCATCATCATCAGTAGTAGTATCATCAGTAGTAGTATCATCATCAGCAGCATCATCATCATCATCAGCAGCAGCATCATCAGGAGTAGTATCATCATCAGCAGCAGCAGTAGTATCATCATCAGTAGTAGTATCATCAGCAGTAGTAGTATCATCATCAGTAGTATCATCATCATCAGCAGCATCAGCAGCAGTAGTAGTATCATCATCAGTAGTAGTATCATCATCATCATCAGCAGCATCAGCAGCAGTAGTAGTATCATCATCAGTAGTAGTATCATCAGCAGCAGTAGTAGTATCATCATCAGTAGTAGTATCATCATCAGTAGTAGTATCATCAGCAGCAGTAGTAGTATCATCATCAGTAGTAGTATCATCAGCAGCATCAGCAGCAGTAGTAGTATCATCATCAGTAGTAGTAGTATCAGCAGTAGTAGTATCAGCAGTAGTAGTAGTATCATCATCAGTAGTAGTATCATCAGCAGTAGTATCATCAGCAGTAGTAGTATCAGCAGTATCATCATCATCAGCAGTCACGGATATTTTTGTCAAGGAAGCAACTTGAAAATTTCACCAGTTTGGTGAGTTACACACACACAGACACACACACCACACAGACACACACACACAGACACACACACAGACACACAATGACACACACACAGACACACACACACACAGACACACACAGACACACACACACAGACACACAGACACACACACAGACACACAGACACACACACAGACACACACACACACAGACACACACACACACAGACACACACACCACACAGACACACACAGACACACACACAGACACACAATGACACACACACAGACACACAGACACACACACACACAGACACACAGACACACACACACAGAGACACACACAGACACACACACACAGACACACACACCACACACACAGACACACACACACAGACACACACACAGACACACAGTGACACACACACAGACACACAGACACACACACACACAGACACACACAGACACACACACACAGACACACAGACACACACACAGACACACACAGAGAGACACATACAGACACACCACACACACACATACACTCACACACACACACAAACACACACACACACAGACACATACACACACACACAGACACACACACACACAGACACACACACAGACACACACACAAACACACACACACACACAGACACACACACAGACACACACACAGACACACACACAGACACACACACATTTACTGAACTCCGCTATACCAGGTACTCATTTGAGGCCAAGTCAACCTAGGAGGCGGCCGTGAGTCTGTGGGTCTTGGTGTGGTTATAAGGGTCTCTATGTAAATCTATGGGTCTGTGTGGTGAGTCTATGAGTCTCTATGTAAGTCTGTGGGTCTCTGTGCGGTGAGTCTATTGATCTCTGTGTGAGTCTATGGGTCTCTGTGTGAGTCTATGGGTCTCTGTGTGAGTCTGTGGGTCTCTGTGTGAGTCTGTGGGTCTCTGTGTGGTGAGTCTATGGGTCTCTATGTGGTGAGTCTGTGGGTCTCTGTGTGAGTCTATGGTTCTCTGTGTGGTGAGTCTGTGGGTCTCTGTGTGGGTCTATGGGTCTCTGTGTGGTGAGTCTATTGATCTCTGTGTGAGTCTATGGGTCTCTGTGTGAGTCTGTGGGTCTCTGTGTGGTGAGTCTGTGGGTCTCTGTGTGAGTCTATGGGTCTCTGTGTGAGTCTATGGTTCTCTCTGTGTGGTGAGTCTATGGGTCTCTGTGCAGTGAGTCTATGGGTCTCTGTGTGAGTCTGTGGGTCTCTGTGTGGTGAGTCTGTGGGTCTCTGTGTGGTGAGTCTATTGATCTCTGTGTGAGTCTATGGGTCTCTGTGTGAGTCTATGGTTCTCTGTGTGGTGAGTCTGTGGGTTTCTGTGTGGTGAGTCTATGGGTCTCTATGTGGTGAGTCTATGGGTCTCTGTGTGGTGAGTCTGTGGGTCTCTGTGTGGTGAGTCTATGGGTCTCTATGTGGTGAGTCTGTGGGTCTCTGTGTGGGTCTATGGTTCTCTGTGTGGTGAGTCTGTGGGTGTCTGTGTTGGGAGTCTATGGGTCTCTGTGTGAGTCTATGGTTCTCTCTGTGTGGTGAGTCTATGGGTCTCTGTGCAGTGAGTCTATGGATCTCTGTGTGAGTCTATGGATCTCTGTGTGAGTCTATGGGTCTCTGTGTGAGTCTATGGTTCTCTGTGTGGTGAGTCTATGGGTCTCTGTGTGGTGAGTCTATGGGTCTCTGTGTGAGTCTATGGTTCTCTGTGTGGTGAGTCTATGGGTCTCTGTGTGGTGAGTCTATGGGTCTCTGTGTGGTGAGTCTATGGGTCTCTGTGTGAGTCTATGGTTCTCTGTGTGGTGAGTCTATGGGTCTTCATGTGGTGAGTGTGTGGGTCTCTGTGTGGTGAGTCTGTGGGTCTCTGTGTGGCGAGTCTGTGGGTCTCTGTGTGGTGAGTCTATGGGTCTCTGTGTGGTGAGTCTGTGGGTCTCTGTGTGGTGAGTCTATGGGTCTCTGTGTGGTGAGTCTATGGATCTCTGTGTGAGTCTGTGGGTCTCTGTGTGGTGAGTCTATGGGTCTCTGTGTGGTGAGTCTATGGGTCTCTGTTTGAGTCTATGGATCTCTGTGTGGTGAGTCTATGGGTCTCTGTGTGGTGCGTCTATGGGTCTCTGTGTGGTGAGTCTATGGGTCTCTGTGTGGTACGTCTATGGGTCTCTGTGTGGTGAGTCTGTGGGTCTCTGTGTGGTGAGTCTATGGGTCTCTGTGTGGTGATGGATCTCTGTGTGAGTCTATGGATCTCTGTGTGAGCCTATGGTTCTCTGTGTGGTGAGTCTATGGTTCTCTGTGCGGTGAGTCTATGGGTCTCTGTGTGGTGAGTCTGTGGGTCTCTGTGTGGTGAGTCTATGGGTTCTCTGAGCGAAGTTCAACACACACACATGCATAGAGACCCACAGACACCCAGACTCGTAGAGTTCCACAGACACCCAGACCCATAGTGGGTGAGTGGGTGGGTGAGTGGGTGAGTGAGTGGGTGGATGTGTGGGTGAGTGGGTGAGTATGTGGGTGAGTGTGTGGGTGAGTGGATGAGTGAGTGGGTGAGTGAGTGTGTGGGTGAGTGGGTGGGTGGGTGAGTGAGTGGGTGAGTAAGTGGGTGAGTGGGTGGGTGAGTGAGTGAGTGGATGAGTAAGTGGGTGAGTGGGTGAGTGAGTGGATGAGTGAGTGGGTGTGTGGGTGAGTGGGTGAGTGAGTGAGTAGGTGAGTGAGTGGGTGAGTGAATGAGTGGGTGTGTGGGTGAGTGAGTGGGTGGGTGGGTGAGTTGGTGAGTGAGTAAGTGGGTGAGTGGGTGAGTAAGTGGGTGAGTGGGTGAGTGAGTGGGTGAGTGTGTGGGTGAGTGTGTGGGTGAGTGTGTGGGTGAGTGTGTGGGTGAGTGAGTGGGTGGGTGGGTGAGTTGGTGAGTGAGTAAGTGGGTGAGTGGGTGAGTAAGTGGGTGAGTGGGTGAGTGAGTGGGTGAGTGTGTGGGTGAGTGTGTGGGTGAGTGTGTGGGTGAGTGTGTGGGTGAGTGAGTGGGTGGGTGGGTGAGTTGGTGAGTGAGTAAGTGGGTGAGTGGGTGAGTAAGTGGGTGAGTGGGTGAGTGAGTGGGTGAGTGTGTGGGTGAGTGTGTGGGTGAGTGTGTGGGTGAGTGTGTGGGTGAGTGAGTGGGTGTGTGGGTGAGTGGGTGAGTGAGTGAGTAGGTGAGTGAGTGGGTGAGTGAATGAGTGGGTGTATGGGTGAGTGAGTGGGTGGGTGGGTGAGTTGGTGAGTGAGTAAGTGGGTGAGTGGGTGAGTAAGTGGGTGAGTGGGTGAGTGTGTGGGTGAGTGTGTGGGTGAGTGTGTGGGTGAGTGTGTGGGTGAGTGTGTGGGTGAGTGTGTGGGTGAGTGAGTGGGTGAGTGGCTGAGTGGGTGAGTGAGTGAGTGGGTGAGTGGGTGAGTAAGTGGGTGAGGTGGGTGAGTGAGTGGGTGAGTGTGTGGGTGAGTTGGTGACGTTGATCGGCATGGCTCCAGTGGTGGACTGTAACCTGAGATTCCACTCCGCTCCCGCGAGCGTCCCGATATAGAAGCGAGCTGCCCACGCTGCCAAGGGACAGAGAGAGACAGAGAGAGACAGAGAGACACAGAGAGAGACAGAGACACAGAGATAGACACAGAGACAGACACAGAGAGAGACACAGAGAGAGACAGAGAGAGAGGGACAGAGACACATAGACAGAGAGAGACAGAGACAGAGTGGGTTGGTGAATGAGTGCATGTGGAAATGAGTGAGTGAGTGAGTGGGTGAGTTAGCGAGTAGGTGAGTGAGTGAACGAGTGAGTGTGTGAGTGAGTAGGTGGGTGAGTGTGTGAGTGAGTGGGTGGGTGAGTGAGTGTGTGAGTGAGTGGGTGAGTGAGTGGGTTAGTGAGTGAGTGTGTGAGTATGTGTGTGTGAGTGTGTGAGTGAGTGTGTGAGTGAGTGGGTGAGTGAGTGAGTGTGTGAGTGTGTGTGTGTGAGCGAGTTATTGAGCGAGTGAGTGTGTGAGTGAGTGAGTGAATGTTTGAGTGAGTGGAAGAATGAGTGGGTGGTTGAGTGGGTGAGTGAGTGAGTGGGTGTGTGTGATGTGTGTGAGTGAGTGAGCGTGTGAGTGTATGAGTGAGTGTGTGAGTGAGTGAGGGTGTGAGTGAGTGGGTGAGTGAGTGTGTGAGTGTGTGAGTGAGTGTGTGTGTGTGAGTGAGTGGGTGAGTGAGGGAGTGTGTGAATGAGTGAGTGGGTGAGTGAGTGTGTGAGCGAGTGTGTGAGTGGGTGAGTGAGTGAGTGAGTGTGTGAGTGAGTGAGTGTGTGAATGAGTGAATGAGTGAGTGAGTATGTAAGTGAGTGAATGTCTGAGTGAGTGGGTGAGCGAGTAGGTGAGTGAGTGAGTAGGTGAGTGAGTGAGTAGGTGAGTGAGTGAATGTCTGAGTGAGTGGGTGAGCGAGTAGGTGAGTGAGTGAGTAGGTGATTGATTGTGTGAGTGAGTGAGTGGGTGAGTGAGTGGGTGAGTGAGTGGGTGAGTGAGTGGGCGAGTGATTGAACGAGAGAGTTGGTGAGCGAGTGGGTGGGGCTTTTCACGACTCCGTGATTCACACAACTGCAACAACAACAACAACAATCACCACCACTCCTTGCACCGCCACGTACGAGCTCACACACTCACCTACACACTCCCTCGCTCACCTACTCACTCACACACTCACTCACCCACTCACTCACCTACTCACTCACTCACCCACTCACTCACCTACTCACCTACTCACTCACTCACCTACACACTCCCTCGCTCACCTACTCACTCACCCACTCACCTTCTCACTCACCTACTCACTCACCCACTCACTCACCTACTCACTCATCTACTCACTCACCCACTCGCTCACCTACTCACTCACCTACTCACTCACCTACTCACTCACCCACTCACTCACCTACTCACTCACCCACTCACTCACCCACTCACTCACCTACTCACTCACCCACTCACTCACCCACTCACTCACCTACTCACTCACCTACTCACTCGCTCACCCACTCACTCACCCACTCACTCACCCACTCACTCACCTACTCACTCACCTAGTCACTCACTCACCCACTCACCCACCTACTCACTCACCTACTCACTCACCTACTCACTCACTCACTCACCTACTCACCCACTCACTCGTCCAATCACTCACCCACTCACTCACCTACTCACTCACCTACTCACCCACTCACTCACCTACTCACTGACTCACTCACCTACTCACCCACTCACTCACCCACTCACTCATCCACTCACTCACCTACTCACTCACCCACTCACTCACCTACTCATTTTCATACTCACTCACCCACTCACCTAACCGCTCACTTACTCACCTACTCATTCACCTACTCACTCACCTACTCACTCACTCACTCACCTACTCACTCACTCACTCACCTACTCACTCACCTACTCACTCACCCATTCACCGAATCACTCACTCACTCAACTACTTACCCACTCACTCACCTACTCACTCACTCACTCACCTACTCACTCACCTACTCACTCACCTACTCATTCACCTACTCACTCACCTATTCACCCACTCACTCACTCACCTCCTCACTCACTCACCCACTCACTCACTCACCCACTCACCCACTCACTCACTCACCTCCTCACTCACCCACCCACCCACCTACTCACTCACCTATTCACTCACCTTCTCACCCACTCACCTACTCACTCACTCACTCACTCACCAACTCACTGACTCACTCACCCCCTCACTCACCTACTCACCCACTCACTCACCTACTCACTCACTCACTCACCTACTCACCTACTCACCTACTCACCCACCCACCCACGTGATCCATCTACCACTACGACTGGCGCCTCTGCTCCTGTGACCTCTGCTCTGCGTCTCACGGTGAGATGTTGACTACCTCGCCTGGTCTACAGGAGGTCGTGGGTTAGACCCTGACACCCACAGTGGCTAGGAGATGTTGACTACCTCGCCTGGTCTACAGGAGGTCGTGGGTTAGACCCTGACACCCACTGTGGGGAGGGGTGGGGGGGGGGGTGATGGAGGGGTGAGGGAGGGGGGGGTGAGGGAGGGGTGAGAGAGGGGTGAGGGAGGGGGGGGGGGTGAGGGAGGGGTGAGGGAGGGGTGGGGTGGCGGGTGAGGGAGAGGTGGGGGGGGGGGTGAGATAGGGGTGAGGGAGGGGTGGGGGTGAGGGGGGGTGAGGGAGGGGTGGGGGGGTGAGGGAGGGGTGAGGGAGGGGTGAGGGAGGGGTGGGGGGGTGAGGGAGGGAGGGAGGGGTGAGGGAGGGGTGGGGGGGGGTGAGGGAGGGGTGAGGGAGGGGTGGGGGGCGGGGGTGAGGGGGGGTGAGGGAGGGGTGGGGGGGGGTGAGGGAGGGGTGGGAGGGGGTGAGGGAGGGGTGAGGGAGGGGTGGGGGGGGTGAGGGAGGGGTGAGGGAGGGGTGGGGGGGGGTGAGGGGGGGTGAGGGAGGAGTGAGGGAGGGGTGGGGGGGGTGAGGGAGGGGTGAGGGAGGGGTGAGGGGGGGGGTGAGGGAGGGGTGAGGGAGGGGTGAGGGTGGAGTGAGGGGGGGGGGGGGGGGAGAGTTCCTGGTGGTGCAGGAATGCAGTGCGTAGGGGAGACCTGGACTTGTGTGTGTGTGTCAGTGTGTGTGTGTCAGTGTGTGTGTGTGTCAGTGTGTGTGTGTCAGTGTGTGTGTGTGTCAGTGTGTGTGTCAGTGTGTGTGTGTGTGTCAGTGTGTGTGTGTGTGTGTCAGTGTGTGTCAGTGTGTATCTGTATACAAATGCATTAACAGGCACACACACACAGACACACACACACAGACACACACACACAGACACACACACACACAAACAGACGCACACGGACAGACACACACACAGACAACAACAACAACCGCCACAACGCTTGTGCCAGGCCATGTGCACCTTGAGGCCACGTGAAGTGTCGAACGCCCGCTGGCAGGAGGTCACGGGGCAGACTCAGCAGGTGCCACGGGTCGACTGACCGAGATGACTGGCTGATGCACCACCTGTGCCCCCTACTGTGCCAACTTGCTGCGCTTTAGCCACCCGGCGCTCCGCTCGTTGTTGTGAGCGTCGCTCCTCCGCCCTCCGTTGTTGCTGGAGGGCGACTGCCTCCAACTGCCCAGTAGCGTCCTTCACGAGCCTCCTCCACTGAGGCCGATCTTGACACCGCTGGTACCGGTCATCGGCAAGTCCACTCAGCTCCACGTCCTCCTGTACCACATCACTCCATCTCTTCTCTAGCCCGTGCCGCGCCCGTTTAGCCCCCTCGATCCGGCCGAACAAAAGCTGTTTGGGCATGCGGTGGCTGTGCATGCGGGCTACATGACCCAGCCAACGCAGCCTTGCCTGCCGGAGGAGCTCACCGATGGGACTTTGCCCAGATCTTTCAAGGATTTGTGAGCTCCTCACACAATCCAGCCTGGTTAAACCCAGGATGGATCGTAGGCAGGCCAGCCTAAATGTTTCCAACCGGCGAAGATGCTCCATTAGGGGGGTCCACGTTTCGCAAGCGTAGAGAAGGGAGGGAATGACCATGGCCGAGAAGACCTGAAGCTTCGTGCGGAGCGACAGACCAGGTAGCTTCCACACAGCGTTACGCAACCGATGAAAAGATATTGCCGCTCGACTGATTCGGAGTGAGACCTCTGCTGTTAAACTGGAGCCGGTCACAAGCACACTGCCCAGGTATGGGAAACTCTCCACTCTCTCCACAACTGCCCCATCACCGATTGGGAGTTGTGGGGGTGGAGTGTCCGATTGCAAAATATTCCCAGGCAGGTGCTTAGTTTTGGTGGGGCTGATGGTAAGGCCCCACCTCTTAGTGGCAAGCTCCAGGTTCAGCAGCAGCGCCTCCAACTCCTCCTCTGAATGAGCAGCTATTACCAAATCATCGGCATACATAACGTGGTTGACCAATAGGGAGCCATCCCTTGATCGCACCCGGGCGTCGATCAGCCTCCCATCATATCTGTACCAAATGGAAATTCCCCCGGTACAGCTATTGAAGGCGTCACGAACTACGCAGTCGAAATAGATGTTAAATAATGTGGGAGCCAGAGGACATCCCTGTCGCACCCCAAGGTGTACAGGGAAGGGCTCTGGACGCCTGTACCCTCGGGGCCTCCGGCACAAGCTTCATAAATGTTTGACCTCGTAGTTTAGAGGTAGTGAATTGCCCCTCGCACCCGTCCAGAGCCCCCATTTGGCCGCTGTGGTGGTCACAGACGCCACGAGGGGAGAGGCCAATTGGAATTGGCCCTCCCCCCACAGCACTGCCCACCACAACGTTGCCGTCCGGCACCACGAGGAGGTAGGGGGTTGGTTTTGCTGGACACAGACACCCACAGACACACACACACACACAGACACACACAGACACACTCACACAGACACACACATACACAGACACACACACAGACACACACATACACAGACACATACACAGACACACACACACTCACACACACTCACACAGACACACACACAGACACACACATACACAGACACACACACAGACACACACATACACAGACACATACACAGACACACACTGACACACATACACTCTCACACACACAGACACACACACACAGAGACACACACAGACAAACACACACACACAGACACACACACACACAGCCACACATACACACACACAGACACACACACACAGACACACACACAGACACACACATACACAGACACACACACAGACACACACATACACAGACACATACACAGACACACACTGACACACACACACTCTCACACACACAGACACACACACACAGAGACACACACAGACAAACACACACACACAGACACATACACACACAACCACACATACACACACACAGACACACACACACAGAGAGACATACACTGACACACACTGACACACACAGACACACACACACTGACACACACATACACACACACAGACACACACAAAGACACACACACACAGACACACACACACAGACACACACACAGACACACTCACACACACACAGAGACACACACACAGACACACACAGAAACACACATAAACACACACACTGACACACACACACTCTCACACACACAGACACACACACACAGAGACACACACACACAGACACACACACACTGACACACACACAGACACACAAACACACACACATACACACACAGCCACACACAGACACACACTCACACAAATACACACAGACACATACACAGACACACACACTCACACACACACAGACACACACACAGACACACACACAGACACACACACTGACACACCCACACACACAGACACACTCACACAGACACACACACAGACACACACACACACACAGCCACACACAGACACACACTCACACAAATACACACAGACACATACACAGACACTCACACACACACAGACACACACACTGACACACAGACACTCACACAGACACTCACACAGACACACACACACAGACACACTCACACAGACACACACACTCACACACCCACACACACAGACACATACACAGACACACACTGACACACACTCTCACACACACAGACACACACACACAGAGACACACACACAGACACACACACACTGACACACACACAGACACACACACACATACACACACAGCCACACACTGACACACCCACACACACAGACACACTCACACAGACACACACACAGACACACACACACACAGACACACTCACACAGACACACAGACACACACACAGACACACACACACACACAGACACACACACACAGACACACACACACACAGACACACACACTCACACCACACGCACCCAGGCATGACGTAGAGGTGACGTTGGGTCTAATTCGGTAGAACAACAAACATCTGAGTAAGATCGATGCATCTGGAGCATCATCTTCTGCTGCTGCCTCCGCCTAAACTACCACTACTTGTTCTAATTCTTCTTCTTCTTCTTGTTGTTCTGAGCCTCCTAATTGTCGTTGCGAGTAGCGAGGCAGCATCGCCTCGAGCTACACAGCTGGGGGAGACGACGACTTTGATGATGGAGGGAGACAGGGAGACAGAGAGACACAGAGACAGAGAGACAGAGAGAAAGTCAGAGAGACAGAGAGACAGAGAGACACAGAGAGACAGAGAGAGAGAGAGAGACAGAGAGAGGCAGAGAGAGAGACAGAGAGACATCCAAAGAGACCCACAGAGACCCACAGAGACACACAGAGACCCAACAATACCCACAAAGAACCATAGAGACCCACAGACACCCATACTCATAGAGACCCAAAGATACCCATAGAGATACACAGAGACCCACAGAGACACACAGACACCCACAGAGACCCACAGAGACCCACAGAGACCCACAGAGACTCACAGAAACACACAGAGACCCACAGAGACCCACAGAGACACACAGAGACCCAACAATACCCACAAAGAACCATAGAGACCCACAGACACCCATACTCATAGAGACCCAAAGATACCCATAGAGATACACAGAGACCCACAGAGACACACAGACACCCACAGAGACCCACAGAGACCCACAGAGACCCACATAAACCCACAGAGACCCACGGAGACCCACAGAAACACACAGAAACCCATAGAGACCCACAGAGACACAGAGACACACAGACACCCACAGATACCCACAGAGACACACAGAGACACACAGAGACCCAGAGAGACACAGAGACACAGATTAATAGAGACCCACAGAGACACACAGAGACCCACAGATACCCACATAAACCCACAGAGACACACAGAGACACACAGAGACTCACAGAGACCCACAGAGACACACAGACACACACAGAGGCCCACAGAGACCCACAGAGACACAGAGACCCACAGAGACCCACAGAGACACAGAGACCCACAGAGACCCACAGAGACACACAGACACACACAGAGACCCACAGAGACCCACAGAGACACACAGAGACCCACAGAGACACACAGAGACCCACAGAGACACACAGAGACACGCAGAGACAGACAGAGACCCACAGAGACACACAGAGACACACAGAGACCCACAGAGACACACAGAGACCCACAGAGACACACAGAGACACACAGAGACAGACAGAGACCCACAGAGACACACAGAGACCCACAGAGACACACAGAGACACACAGAGACCCACAGAGACACACAGAGACCCACAGAGACACACAGAGACACACAGAGACACACAGAGACCCACAGAGACACACAGAGACCCACAGAGACACACAGAGACACACAGAGACAGACAGAGACCCACAGAGACACACAGAGACCCACAGAGACACACAGAGACACACAGAGACAGACAGAGACCCACAGAGACACCCACAGAGACCCACAGAGACCCACAGAGACAGACAGAGACCCACAGAGACACACAGAGACCCACAGAGACAGACAGAGACCCACAGAGACACACAGAGACACACAGAGACACACAGAGACACACAGAGACAGACAGAGACCCACAGAGACACCCACAGAGACCCACAGAGACCCACAGAGACACACAGAGACCCACAGAGACCCACAGAGACACACAGAGACAGACAGAGACCCACAGAGACACCCACAGAGACCCACAGAGACACACAGAGACCCACAGAGACACGTGGTGTGCCCTGTGCTGTCGGAGTGGGCAGGCAGTGGACAGCGAGCAGGCGAGTGCTGCGATGTGCAAGCGACGGTGCAGGTCGCCATTCAACAACATCAAGGTGAGAGGGTGAGTGGGTGGGTGAGTGGGTGAGTGGGTGGGTGAGTGAATGAGTGGGTGGGTGAGTGGGTGAGTGGGTGAGTGGGTGGGTCAGTGGGTGGGTTAGTGGGTGAGTGGGTCGGTGGGTGAGTGGGTGAGTGGGTGGGTGGGTGAGTGAGTGGGTGAGTGAATGAGTGGGTGGGTCAGTGGGTGGGTCAGTGGGTGAGTGGGTTTGTGGGTGAGTGAGTGGATCTGTGAGTGGGTGAGTGGGTGAGTGGGTGGGTGGGTGAGTGGGTGGGTCAGTGGGTGGGTTAGTGGGTGAGTGGGTCGGTGGGTGAGTGGGTGAGTGGGTGGGTGGGTGAGTGAGTGGGTGAGTGAATGAGTGGGTGGGTCAGTGGGTGGGTTAGTGGGTGAGTGGGTCGGTGGGTGAGTGAGTGGATCTGTGAGTGGGTGAGTGGGTGAGTGGGTGGGTGAGTGGGTGGGTCAGTGGGTGGGTTAGTGGGTGAGTGGGTCGGTGGGTGAGTGGGTGAGTGGGTGGGTGGGTGAGTGAGTGGGTGAGTGAATGAGTGGGTGGGTCAGTGGGTGGGTCAGTGGGTGGGTCAGTGGGTGAGTGGGTTTGTGGGTGAGTTCATTTCAGTTCCAGATTCATGTTTTAGGTATAACCCTGTGAACCGTGCCGCTCTTGACTCGGGTGCAGCCGCAACAAAACATGAACAAGATACATCTTACAGTGACGACACGCAACAGAAAAATCCTGGAAAAAACAGCAAAGTCTTCCAAAAAAAACACCGCATTTCAACGCTGTGTGCAGTGGGTGTGTGGGTGGGTTAGTGGGTGGGTGGGTGGGTGAGTGAGTGAGTGGGTGGGTGAGTGAGTGAGTGAGTGGGTGGGTGGGTGGGTGAGTGAGTTAGTGAGTGGGTGAGTGAGTGAGTGGGTGGGTGGGTGAGTGAGTGAGTGGATGGGTGGGTGGGTGAGTGAGTGGATGGGTGGGTGGGTGAGTGAGTGGATGGGTGGGTGAGTAAATGAGTGAGTGGGTGGGTGGGTGGGTGAGTGAGTGGATGGGTGGGTGGGTGAGTGAGTGGGTGAGTGAGTGGGAGGGTGGGTGGGTAAGTTAGTGGGTGAGTGGGTGGGTGAGTGAGTGAGTGGGTGATGGAGTGAATGAGTGAGTGAGTGTGTGAATGAGTGGGAGGGTGGATGAGTGAGTGGGTGGGTGGGTGGGTGAGTGAGTGAGTGGGTAAGTCAGTAAGTGAGTGAGTGTGTGAGTGAGTGAGTAAGTGGATGAGTGAGTGAGTGGGTGAGTGGGTGAATGAGTGAGTGAGTGGGTGAGTGGGTGAGTGAATGAGTGAGTGAGTGAGATAGTGTGTGAGTGAGTGAGCGAGTGAGTGAGTGTGTGAGTGAGTGAGTGTGTGGATGAGTGAATGAGTGTGTGAGCGTGTGAATGAGTGAGTGAGTGGGTGGGTGAGCGAGTGAGTGAGTGGGTGAATGAGTGAGTGTGTGAGTGAGTGAGTGTGTGAGTGAGTGAGTGGGTGAATGAGTGAGTGAGTGTGTGAGTGAGTGTGTGAGTGTGTGGATGAGTGAATGAGTGTGTGAGCGTGTGAATGAGTGAGTGAGTGGGTGAATGAGTGAGTGTGTGAGTGAGTGAATGAGTGTGTGAGTGAGTGGCTGGTGTGAGTCAATACCAATTGCACGGCAGCCATTTTCCCAGCAGGGCCTGTCTCAAAGCCTTTACACGACCACACAGAGATCAACATGCCCTTGTATGGTGTCTACGCGATGCCCACGTGACCCCCACGTGACGCCCGTCTGTGACGTAGGCGTTCGTGTGCTGCCACGGGCTGCTACAGCTGTCCCAGCTGCTGGTCTCCGCCTATTTCAAGAGCAGCCTCTCCACCATCGAGAGGCGCTACGGATTGTCCAGCACGACGTCTGGGTTCATATCCAGCGTCAACGAGGTAGGGGTCTCTATGGGTCTCTGTGGGGGTCTATGGGTGTCTGTGGGTCTCTGTGGGTGTCTCTAGGGGTCTCTATGGGTCTCTGTGGGGGTCTATGGGTGTCTGTGGGTCTCTGTGGGTGTCTCTAGGGGTGTCTGTGGGGGTCTCTATGGGGGTCTGTGGGGGTCTATGGGTCTCTGTGGGGGTCTATGGGTGTCTGTGGGTCTCTGTGGGTGTCTCTAGGGGTGTCTGTGGGGGTCTCTATGGGGGTCTGTGGGGGTCTATGGGTCTCTGTGGGGGTCTATGGGTGTCTGTGGGTCTCTGTGGGTGTCTCTAGGGGTGTCTGTGGGGGTCTCTATGGGGGTCTGTGGGGGTCTATGGGTCTCTGTGGGGGTCTATGGGTGTCTGTGGGTCTCTGTGGGTGTCTCTAGGGGTGTCTGTGGGGGTCTCTATGGGGGTCTGTGGGGGTCTGTGGGTCTCTGTGGGTGTCTCTAGGGGTGTCTGTGGGGGTCTCTATGGGGGTCTGTGGGTGTCTATGGGTCTCTGTGGGGGTCTCTATGGGTGTCTGTGGGGGTCTCTATGGGGGTCTGGGATGTCTGTGGGTGTCTGTGGGTGTCTCTGTGGGTCTCTATGGGTCTCTATTTCAAGAGCAGCCTCTCCACCATCGAGAGGCGCTACGGATTGTCCAGCACCACCTCTGGGTTCATATCCAGCGTCAATGAGGTAGGGGTCTCTATGGGTCTCTATGGGTGTCTGTGGGTCTCTATGGGTCTCTATGGGTCTCTGTGGGGGTCTCTATGGGTGTCTATGGGGGTCTATGGGTCTCTATGGGTCTCAATGGGGGGTCTCTAGGGGTCTCTGTGGGTCTCTATGGGATCTCTATGGGTGTCTATGGGTCTCTATGGGTGTCTATGGGTCTCTATGGGTCTCTATGGGTCTCTATGGGTCTGTGTGTGTCTCTATGGGTCTCTATGGGTCTCTATGGGTGTCTATGAGGTCTCTATGGGTCTCTATGGGTGTCTATGGGTCTGTGTGTAGCTACGGACTGCCCAGTGCCACCTCATCCCTGCTGGAGGCTATCTGGGGGAGCTTTGTCTGTGTGTGGTGTGTGCAGTACATAGACACTGCTGCTGCTACTCACTACCACTAACAGCACTTGCCCCTACAGCCCTGATAGAGGCTACCTGGGGGAGCTTTGTCTGTGTGTGTCACAGGCCACTACTAACAGCACTTGCCCCTACAGCCCTGCTGGAGGCTACCTGGGGCAGCTTTGTCTGTGTGTGTGTCACAGGCTGCAGCCCTTGCCCCTGCAGCCCTGCTGGAGGCTACCTGGGGCAGCTTTGTCTGTGTGTGTGTGTGACGTCACGTGCCCCTCATCCCTCCCCCCATAGATCAGCAACCTGCTGCTGATCGTGTTTGTGAGCTACTTGCCCTTACAGCCCTGCTAGGGGCTACCTGGGGGAGCTTTGTCTGTGTGTGTGACGTCACGTGCCCCCCCCCCCCCCCCGTAGATCAGCAACCTGCTGCTGATCGTGTTCGTGAGCTACTTCGGGGGGCGTCTTCACCGCCCGCGCATCATCGGCACCGGGGGTCTCATCATTGGACTGGCGGCCTTCCTGTCGGCCCTGCCCCACTTCCTCACCGCTCCCTACGCACACGGGGGGGGCCGGGGGGGGCAGCGGGGGGGGCAGGGCACAGAGTGAGTGGGGGGCTCGGACACTCAGACACTCGCTCACTGACTCACCCAATCAATCACTCACCCAGCCAGCCACTCGCCCACTGACTCACCCAGCCACTCACCCAGCCACTCGCCCACTGACTCACCCAGCCACTCATCCACTCACCCACTCACCCAGCCACCCACTCGCCCACTGACTCACCCACCCACCCAGCCACTCACCCACCCAGCCACTCACCCAGCCACTCGCCCACTGACTCACCCACCCACCCAGCCACTCACCCACCCAGCCACTCACTGACTCACCCACCCACTCACCCACTTCCTCACCGCTCCCTACGCACACGGGGGGGCTGGGGGGGGCAGCGGGGGGGGGGGCAGGGCACAGAGTGAGTGGGGGGCACGGACACTCAGACACTCGCTCAGCCACTCACCCAGCCAGCCACTCGCCCACTGACTCACCCAGCCACTCAGCCACTCACCCACCCACTTACCCACCCAACCACTCACCCACCCAGCCACTCACCCACCCACCCACCCACTGACTCACCCACCCACACAGGCACTCACCCAGCCACTCGCCCACTGACTCACCCACCCACCCACTCACCCACCCACTTCCTCACCGCTCCCTACGCACACGGGGGGGGCCGGGGGGGGCGGGGGAGGCTTGGGGGGCAGGGCACAGAGTGAGTGGGGGGAACGGACACTCAGACACTCACTCAGCCACTCAGCCACTCAGCTACTGACTCACCCACCCAGCGACTCACCCAGCCACTCGCCCACTGACTCACCCAGCCACTCACCCAGCCACTCGCCCACTGACTCACCCACCCACCCACCCAGCCACTCACCCACCCACTCACCCACCCAACCACTCACCCACCCAGCCACTCACTCAGCCACACACCCACCCACTCACTCACCCACCCACCCACCCAGCCACTCACTCAACCAGCCACTCACCCAGCCACTCGCCCACTGACTCACCCACCCACCCAGCCACTCACCCACCCAGCCACTTACCCACCCAGCCACTCAACCAGCCACTCGCCCACTGACTCACCCACCCACCCAGCCACTCGCCCACCCAGCCACTTACCCACCCAGCCACTCACCCAGCCACTCGCCCTCTGACTCACCCACCCAGCCACTCACCCACTCACTCACCCACTCACTCACCCACCCACTCATTCACCCACCCAGCCACTCACCCACTCACTCACTCACCCACTGACTCACCCACCCAGCCACTCACCCACTCACTCACCCACTCACTCACCCACTCACACACTGACTCACCCTCCCAGCCACTCACCCACTCACAACTCCCCACCCCCACCCCCCCACCCCCACCTCCCACCCCCACCCCCCACCCCACCCCCCACTCCCCACCCCACTCCACCCCCCACCCCACCCCCCACCCCCCCCACCCCCCCCCTGTTCAGACTCCTCAGCCCACAGCGACCTCTGCCGCCCATCCGCGATGACGTCACCGCTGGCTCCTCCCCCTCCTCGCTGCCCGCCCGCGAGCAACGTCACGGGCGGGGGGGGAGGGGCGAGGTGGTTGGGGGCGGGGCATGACGCCGACGCACGTGGCCGCGTTGTGACGTTGCTGATGACGTCACAGTTGCTACTGGGCGTTGGTGCCGCCCCCGTTCAGCCGTTGGGGATTTCCTTCGTTGACGACTTCGCGAGCACCGCCAATAGCCCCTTCTACCTGGGTGGGTGGGGGGGGTGGGTGGGGTGGGGGGGTGGGGTGGGTGGGGGGGGTGGGTGGGGTGGGGGGTGGGGTGGGGGTGGGGTGGGTGGGGGGGGTGAGTGGGGTGGGGGGGTGGGGTGGGGGTGGGGTGGGTGGGGGGGTAGTGTCATCAAGAGACCCGTGGAGTTACCTACTCACCCACCTACTCAGCCACCCACTCAGTCACCCACTCACCGACTCACTCACCCAACTACTTACTCACTCACTCACCCACTCACTTACTCACTCACCCACCCACTCACCCACCCAACCACTCACTCACCCACCCACCCACTCACCCACCCACTCACTCACTCACCCACCCACTCATTCACCCAACTACTTATTCACTCATTCACCCACCCACCCACTTACTCACCCACCTACTCACTCACACAACTACTTACTCACTCATTCACCCACCCACTTACTCACCCACTCACCCACCCACCCACTCACTCCCCCACCCACTCACCCACCCACCCACCCACCCACTCACTCACCCACCCACTCACTCACCCACTCACTCACCCACCCACCCACCCACCCACTCACTCACCCACCCACTCACCCACTCACTCACCCACTCACCCACCCACTCACCCACCCACCCACCCACTCACCCACCCACCCACCCACTCACTCACCCACCCACTCACCCACCGACTCACCCACCCACTCACTCACTCACCCACCCACTCACCCACCCACCCACCCACTCACTCACCCACCCACCCACCCACCTACCCACCCACTCACTCACTCACCCACCCACTAACCCACCCACTCACCCACCCACTCACCCACTCACCCACCCACTCACTCACTCACCCACCCACTCACCCACCCACTCACCCACCCACTCACTCACCCACTCACTCACCCACCCACTCACCCACCCACTCACCCACTCACCCACCCACCCACCCACTCACCCACTCACTCACCCACTCACCCACCCACTCACCCACTCACTCACCCACCCACCCTGTGTGTGTGTGTCTAGGAGTGTTGTTTGCCGTCAGTGTTGTGGGCCCAGCCCTCGCTTTCCTGCTGGGATCTGCCACTCTGCGCTACTACGTCGACTTCAACCGCTCCCCCTCCACCACTTCCGGGGGTACAGCCCCCACCCCCTCACCCCCCCCTCAACCCCCCCCCCTCACCCTCCCCCTCACCCACCCACTCACCTACTCATCCACTCACCCACCCACCCACTCACTCACTCACTGACCCACCCACCCACCCACTCACCCACCCACCCATCCATCTACCCACTCACCCACCCACCCACTCACTCACCCACCCACTCACCCACCCACTCACCCACTCACTCACTCACCCACTCACTCACTCACCCACCCACCCACCCACTCACTCACTCACACACCCACTCACTCACTCACTCACCCACCCACTCACTCACTCACCCACCCACCCACCCACCCACCCACCCACCCACTCACTCACCCACTCACTCACTCACCCACCCACTCACCCACCCACTCACCCACCCACCCACCCACTCACTCACTCCCTCACCCACCCACTCACCCACTCACCCACCCACCCACCCACTCACCCACCCACCCACCCACTCACCCACTCACTCCCTCACCCACCCACCCACCCACTCACCCACCCACCCACCCACCCACTCACCCACTCACCCACCCACCCACCCACTCACTCCCTCACCCACCCACCCACCCACTCACCCACCCACTCACTCACCCACTCACCCACCCACTCACTCACTCCCTCACCCACCCACCCACCCACTCACCCACCCACCCACCCACTCACCCACCCACCCACCCACCCACCCACCCACTCACCCACTCACCCACCCACCCACTCACTCACTCACTCACTCCCTCACCCACCCACCCAAACCACTCACCCACCCACCCACCCACTCACTCACCCACCCACCCACCCACTCACCCACTCACCCACCCACTCACTCACTCACTCACTCCCTCACCCACCCACCCACCCACTCACTCACTCCCTCACCCTCCACCCCAGGCCCCCAGGGCTCAGGACTGTCCCTGGGTGACCCAGGGTGGATTGGCGCCTGGTGGTTGGGGTTCCTGGTGGCAGGCTCGTGTTGTGTGCTCACCTCACTGCCCTACTTCCTGTTCCCACGTCACATGGTCAGAGAAGAGGTGAGTGGGTGAGTGGGTGGGTGAGTGAGTGGGTGAGTGGGTGGGTGTGTGTGAGTGGGTGAGTGGGTGGGTGAGTGGGTGGGGTGAGTGGGTGGGTGAGTGGGTGAGTGGGTGGGTGGGTGAGTGGGTGGGTGGGTGGGTGGGTGAGTGAGTGGGTGGGTGAGTGGGTGGGTGAGTGGGTGGGTGGGTGGGTGAGTGGGTATGTGAGTAGGTGAGTGAGTGGGTGAGTGAGTGGGTGAGTGGGTGAGTAGGTGGGTGAGTGAGTTGGTGGGTGAGTGAGTGGTGAGTGGGTGAGTGAGTGAGTGGGTGAGTGAGTGAGTGGGTGAGTGACTGACTGAGTGACTGACTGACTGACTGAGTGACTGACTGAGTGAGTGACTGACTGAGTCTCCCTGGATAGGAGCCGGGCAGCGTCAGAGACTGAGTAAGTGACTGACTGAGTGACTGAGTGACTGACTGAGTGACTGAGTGACTGAGTGAGTCTCCCTGTCTCCCTGGCTAGGAGCCGGGCAGCGTCAGAGACTGAGTGAGTGACTGACTCAGTGAGTGAGTGACTGACTGACTGAGTGACTGACCGAGTGACTGACTGAGTGACTGACTGACTGAGTGAGTGACTGAGTGACTGACTGAGTGAGTGAGTGACTGACTGAGTGACTGAGTGAGTGACTGAGTGACTGACTGAGTGAGTGACTGACTGAGTGACTGAGTGACTGACTGAGTCTCCCTGTCTCCCTGGCTAGGAGCCAGGCAGCGTCAGAGACTGAGTGAGTGACTGACTGAGTGACTGACTGAGTGACTGACTGAGTGACTGACCGAGTGACTGACTGAGTGAGTGACTGAGTGACTGACTGAGTCTCCCTGTCTCCCTGGCTAGGAGCCGGGCAGCGTCAGAGACTGAGTGAGTGACTGACTGAGTGACTGACTGAGTGACTGACTGAGTGACTGAGTGACTGACCGAGTGACTGACCGAGTGACTGACTGAGTGAATGACTGAGTGACTGACTGAGTGACTGACCGAGTGACTGACTGAGTGACTGAGTGACTGACTGAGTCTCCCTGTCTCCCTGGCTAGGAGCCGGGCAGCGTCAGAGACTGAGTGAGTGACTGACTGAGTGACTGACTGAGTGACTGACTGAGTGACTGAGTGACTGACCGAGTGACTGACCGAGTGACTGACTGAGTGAGTGACTGAGTGACTGACTGAGTCTCCCTGTCTCCCTGGCTAGGAGCCGGGCAGCGTCAGAGACTGAGTGAGTGACTGACTGAGTGACTGACTGAGTGACTGACTGAGTGACTGAGTGACTGACCGAGTGACTGACTGAGTGACTGACTGACTGAGTCTCCCTGTTTCCCTGGCTAGGAGCCGGGCAGCGTCAAAGACTGAGTGAGTGACTGACTGAGTGACTGACTGAGTGACTGAGTGACTGACCGAGTGACTGACCGAGTGACTGACTGAGTGACTGAGAGTGAGTGACTGAGTGACTGACTGAGTGACTGAGTGACTGACCGAGTGACTGACCGAGTGACTGAGTGACTGACCGAGTGACTGACCGAGTGACTGACTGAGTGAGTGACTGACTGAGTGAGTGAGTGACTGAGTGAGTGAGTGAGTGACTGACCGAGTGACTGACTGAGTCTCCCTGTCTCCCTGGCTAGGAGCCGGGCAGCGGCAGAGGCACGCACGGACCCCCTGGACTTGTCAACAAGTCGTCATCTGTCGCTGTGAGCCTCCAGCCAGAACCCCTCAGCATCCTGCAGCTGATGAGGGGTGGGCGAGGGAGCGAACCATGAGAGCGGGCTACCTGGGGAGCCTTTGTCTGTGTGTGTGGCGTGTGTATGTGTGTGTGTGGTGTGTGTGTGGAGTGTGTGGTGTGTGGTGTGTGTGGTGTGTGGCGTGTGTATGTGTGTGTGGTGTGTGTGGAGTGTGTGGTGTGTGGTGTGTGTGGTGTGGAGTGTGTGGGGTGTGTGGTGTGTGTGTGTGTGGGGTGTGTGGTGTGGAGTGTGTGGTGTGTGTGTGTGGTGTGTGTGTGTGGTGTGTGTGTGTGGTGTGTGTGTGTGGTGTGTGTGTGTGTTTTGTGGGGTGTGTGGTGTGGAGTGT
This sequence comes from Lampetra fluviatilis, assembly GCF_964198595.1. Lineage (NCBI taxonomy): Eukaryota > Metazoa > Chordata > Hyperoartia > Petromyzontiformes > Petromyzontidae > Lampetra > Lampetra fluviatilis. The sequence goes on along the minus strand of NW_027620453.1, from coordinate 3,932 downwards.
GTGGTGTGTGTGTGTGTGGTGTGTGTGTGTGGTGTGTGGTGTGTGTGTGGTGTGTGTGTGGTGTGTGTGTGTGTGTGTGTGTGTGTGTGTGTGTGTGTGACACGTGGTGTGTGTGGTGTGTGTGGGTGTAGTGTGTGGTGTGTGGTGTGTGTGGTGTGTGTGGTGTGTGTGGTGTGTGTGGTGTGTGTGTGACACGTGGTGTGTGTGGTGTAGTGTGTGTGTGGTGTGTGGTGGTGTGTGTGGTGTGTGTGTGGTGTGTGTGGTGTGTGTGTGTAGTGTGTGGTGTGTGGTGGTGTGTGGTGTGTGTGGTGTGTGTGGTGTGTGTGGTGTGTGTGTGACACGTGGTGTGTGTGGTGTGTGTGTGGTGTGTGTGGTGTGTGTGGTGTGTGGTGTGTGTGGTGTGTGTGTGACACGTGGTGTGTGTGGTGTGTGTGGTGTGTGTGGTGTGTGTGTGTGTGTGTGTGACACGTGGTGTGTGTGGTGTGTGTGGTGTGTGTGGTGTGTGTGTGTGGTGTGTGTGGTGTGTGTGTGGTGTGTGTGGTGTGTGTGTGGTGTGTGTGGTGTGTGTGGTGTGTGTGTGGTGTGTGTGGTGTGTGTGTGGTGTGTGTGGTGTGTGTGGTGTGTGTGGTGTAGTGTGTGGTGTGTGGTGTGTGTGGTGTGTGTGGTGTGTGTGTGGTGTGTGTGGTGTGTGTGGTGTAGTGTGTGGTGTGTGGTGTGTGTGGTGTGTGTGGTGTGTGTGTGACACGTGGTTTGTGTGGTGTGTGTGGTGTGTGTGTGGTGTGTGTGGTGTGTGTGGTGTGTGTGGTGTGTGTGTGGTGTGTGTGGTGTGTGTGGGTGTAGTGTGTGGTGTGTGGTGTGTGTGGTGTGTGTGGTGTGTGTGTGACACGTGGTGTGTGTGGTGTGTGTGTGGTGTGTGTGGGTGTGTGTGGTGTGTGTGTGAGACGTGGTGTGTGTGTGGTGTGTGTGTGTGGTGTGTGTGGTGTGTGTGGTGTGTGTGGTGTAGTGTGTGGTGTGTGGTGTGTGTGGTGTGTGTGGTGTGTGTGGTGTGTGTGTGACACGTGGTGTGTGTGGTGTGTGTGTGTGTGTGTGTGTGGTGTGTGTGGTGTGTGTGTGGTGTGTGTGGTGTGTGTGTGGTGTGTGTGGTGTGTGTGGTGTGTGTGGTGTGTGTGGTGTAGTGTGTGGTGTGTGGTGTGTGTGTGGTGTGTGTGGTGTGTGTGTGACACGTGGTGTGTGTGGTGGTGTGTGTGGTGTGTGTGGTGTGTGTGGTGTGTGTGTGAGACGTGGTGTGTGTGTGGTGTGTGTGTGTGGTGTGTGTGGTGTGTGTGGTGTGTGTGGTGTAGTGTGTGGTGTGTGTGGTGTGTGTGGTGTGTGTGGTGTGTGTGGTGTGTGTGTGACACGTGGTGTGTGTGGTGTGTGTGGTGTGTGTGGTGTGTGTGGTGTAGTGTGTGGTGTGTGGTGTGTGTGGTGTGTGGTGTGTGTGTGGTGTGTGTGTGACACGTGGTGTGTGTGTGGTGTATGTGTGGGTGTGTGTGTGGTGTGTATGTGACACGTGGTGTGTGTCACGTGGTGTGTGACACGTGGGTGTGAGACACGTGGTGTGTGACACGTGGTGTGTGACACGTGGGTGTGTGTAACACGTGGTGTGTGACACGTGGTCCCGCAGCGTTCCCCCGCAAGGTGTTTGCCGTGATGGTGGCCCCGAGTTTCCTGCTCGTGGTCCTGGCCCAGGCGAGGTCTCTCCGCCATCATCGCCGGCCTCTCCACGTTCCTCGGCAAGTTCCTGGAGACGCAGTTCGACGGCCTCGGCCTCGTACGCCAACCTGCTGATCGGTAAACAGACAACAACAACTACACGCACAACAACAACAACTAACACCACGACTAACACCACGACAACACAAACAACAACAACTAACACCACGAATAACACACACCAACCCACCCACCCACTTACCCACCCACTCACCCACCAACCCATCTCCCCACCCCCTACCCACCCACTCACCCACCCACCCACCCACTCACCCACTCACCCACCCACCCACTCACTCACCCACCCACGTCACCCACCCACCCACCCACCCACTCACCCACCAACCCATCTCCCACCCCCTACCCACCCAATCACCCACCAACCCACCCACTCACCCACTCACCCACCCACTCACCCACCCACCCACTCAGCCCACCAACCCATCTCCCCACCCCCTACCCACTCACCCACCCACCCATCTCCCCACCCCCTACCCACCCACCCACTCACCCACCAACCCACTCACCCACCCACTCACCACCAACCCATCTCCCCACCCCCTACCCACTCACCCACCCACCCACTCCATCTCCCCACCTCCCCTACCCACCCACCCACTCACCCACCAACCCACTCACCCACCCACCTCACTCACCCACTCACCCACCCAACTCACTCACCCACCTACTTACCCACCCACTCACCCACCCACCACTCACCCACCCACCCATCTCCCCACCCCCTACCCACCCACCCACTCACCCACCAACCCACTCACCCACCACCCACCCACTCACCCACTCACTCACTCACCCATCCACCCAACCCACTCACCCACTCCACCCACTCACCCATTCACCCACCCACTCACTCACCCACCCACTTACCCACCCACTCACCCACTCACTCACCCACCCACTCACCCACCAACCCACCCACTCACCACTCACTCACCCACCCACTCACTCACTCACCACCCACCCACCCACCCACCCACCCACCCACACCACTCACCCACCCACCCACTCACCCACTCACCCACTCACCCACCCACCCACTCACCACCCACCACTCACCCACCCACCCACCCACTCCCACCCACCCACCACCCACTCACCCACCCACTCACCCACCCACTCACCCACTCACCCACCCACTCACCCACTCACCCACCACCCACTCACCCACTCACCCACCCACCCACTCACTCACCCACCCACCCACTCACTCACAACCCACTCACTCACCCATCCACTCACCCACCACCCACTCACCCACCCACCCACCACTCACCCACCAACCCACTCACCCACGCACCCACTCACCTACTCACCCACCCACCAACCCACTCACCCACCCACCCACTCACTCACAAACCCACTCACTCACCCACCCACCCACTCACCCACCCACCACCCACTCACCCACTCACCCACCCACTCACCCACCCACTCACCCACCCACCCACTCACCCACCCACCCACTCACCCACCCACTCACCCACCCACCCACTCACCCACTCACCCACCCACCCACCAACCCACCCCTACCCACCCTCTCACCCACCCACTCACTCACTCACCCACCAACCGACTCACCCACCCACTCACTCACCCACCCACCCACCCCTACCCACCCTCTCACCCACCCACTCACTCACCCACCCCACCCACTCCACCCACCCACTCACCCACCCACCCACTCCACTCACTCACCCACCCACCCACTCACCCACTCACCACCCACCCACCAACCCACCCCCTACCCACCCTCTCACCCACTCACTCACCCACCCACCACCCACTCACCCACCCACCCACCCACCCACCACCCACCCCACCCACCCACTCACTCACCCACCCACTCACCCACTCACTCACCCACCCACCCACCCACCCACTCACCCACCCACCCACTCACTCACTCACCCACCCACCCACCCACCCACTCACTCACCCACCACCCACTCACCACCACTCACCCACCCACCCACCACCCACTCACCCACCCACCCACTCCACCCACTCACCCACCCACCCACTCACCACCCACTCACCCACCCACCCACTCACCCACCCACCCACCCACTCACCCACCCACCCACCCACCCACTCACTCACCCACCCACTCACTCACACCCACCCACCCACCCACTCACCCACCCACTCACCCACCCACC